>NW_007728378.1:168803-206371 GCF_000696425.1 Galeopterus variegatus
TCGCTCAGCCAGTGAGCAGGAACCGGTCTGTATGCGGGATCCGAACCCTTGGGCGGGAGCGCCGCCGCGCTTCCCAAGCAGCGCACTTATCTAGTGCGCCACCGGGCCGGCCCCCCCCAAAATTTTTTTTAATAAATAAATAAAACGTGGTATTTTAGTCAGCTCAGGCTACCATAACAAAATACCACAGACTGGGTGGCTTAAACAACAGACATTTACTTCTCACAGTTCCAGAGGCTGGAAATCTGAGATCAGGGTGCCAGCAAGGTGAGGTTCTGGTGAAGACCCTCTTTCCAGCTTGCAAATGGCACCCTCCCACTATGTCCTCAAATGGTGGGTACAGAGAGAAAGAACTCTAGTGTCTATTCCTCTTCTTACAAGGCCACAGTCCTCAGATTGGAACATATTCTTACTACCTCATTTTACCTAAGTTACATCCCAAAGGCCTTACGTCTAAATACAGTCACATTGGGGGTTAGGTTTTCAACATATGAATTTTGGGGGACACAATTCAGTCCACAGCATGTGGTATCTGAGGAGAAGGAGAGAACTGGTTGCATGGTGCATCACAGGAACAAAGCAAGTGCATTGTTAGCAGCTCCAGCATCTGCCTGCATGGCAGATGCTTCACAAAGGACAGCTAGTAGCTGTCGTAGTTATCATCATACTTGGCCAGCCTCGGGGTTTTAAGCTGTGGATGGCAATGCTGCATGGATTCCCATGTCAGTGCTATAAGGAGAAGAGACCATGGAAGTAAGCATTTTAAAGGTGTCATAACATTTCTAAACGTAAAAGGCATGATAACTTATATACAACATTATTTGCCACTAATGTTACCACATTTTTTGTCCATCAGAGTTTCCAAGAGACTTTCTGAAAGCATCCAACTGAATACATTATTCTTCAGCACAATTATTAGACTGAACATTAATCTGATCATAATCCCGTTCTCAGTGACATGAAGGAAGATGGACTGAGCCTCACCCCCAATGAACGATTTGTTTCTTTTATTTTCTCGATTCTGCATCATCCCATTACTTTGGTGAAGGGTGGTTGTCACCGCTACCCAAAGCTGAAGCCTAGGCCTGGACAGGAAGGGTGTAAGTGACCAGTGACCAGGAGGTGAGAGCCACAAAATGCCCACAACAGCTCTGGGTCAGAGACGATGGAAAAGCCGCCCTCAGAAACCCTCCCTGAGCCCAGTGCCACACTGGATCCTCTGAGTTCCAGGAGCCCTACTGAGGAGGCTCAGCACTGCATCACAGGATCTGACAGGCCCCTGCACCCTGAGAAAGCATATTCACAACCCTTCAATGTAGCTGCCAATTTGGTTTGACCCTGGGGGGTCACCCCAGTGCACAGTCACCCAGCCCACATGGGGCGTCTGCTCACACCTCTACCTGGAATACTCACCCTACCCCTCACCTTCCCTTACAAGGTGTCACCTCTACCTCAGGGCTGCACTCTGCACTCTGACCAGTACCACATCCCCATGCATGCCTCCTCCTCTGTGCGCGGACACAGCACCCTCTATCCTCTTCCTGCACACCTGTCCCTTCTGCAAGTGGACCCAGCCCACAGCTATGGGCTGTGCAAATGGAAACCAGAAAGTCCACCTCCTCCCACAGGCCAGCCCAGGAACCATAGCCCACCCTGGGCCTCAACAATTGATCCTTCCTGTCCAGCTCCAAGCCTCTCACTGTCCCAGTCAATGGGACCAAGCTCCTCACACCTCCTCCCATCCAGGAGCAAAGCATCTCTGGCACACTCCCCCGCCAAACACCCAGGAAGTTCACATCTGTCTCCACATTGCAATTATCACTTCGCAAACACACAGAATGATGACACCACTCTTGCCCTTGCCAGAATGCGGCAAATGGAAAACAAACATTTTAAAGCTATTTTTTACATTCTAAGATTTTGTTTAAATTAAAAGCATAAAAACACCGTTCAGTTGGCTGACTCCATGTCCCCCACATGCGCTCCTAACCACATCTGCCCACACCCCTTCCAGAAAACTGCAGTAAAAGCTCCTTCGCAAGTACTCTGCCTTCCCCCTGAAGGCAGAGTTTTTGCAAGGGGCTTCACAATGAGCAG
This sequence comes from Galeopterus variegatus, assembly GCF_000696425.1. Taxonomy (NCBI): domain Eukaryota; kingdom Metazoa; phylum Chordata; class Mammalia; order Dermoptera; family Cynocephalidae; genus Galeopterus; species Galeopterus variegatus. The sequence continues at coordinate 170,901 of NW_007728378.1, forward strand.
CAAGGTTAACTGAAATAGTCAGAAATAGAGTCAGGACACCCCTACATATGGTAGGTAACTAGTAGACAGCCAGCTCATTTTGCTATAGCACAATTGTTGTATTCACGAAACTTTGCATTACAAAAGCAATTATCTCAATAAGAAAAAATGGGGGAGGAGGCTGAAAAGCTAGAGAGTTTCACACTTGCAATAAAGCCTTTTTTCTGCAGTTATTTCAATAATAAGTCATGTACAGCATTACATGCATTAAATTATTTGAAGCTAAACAAATTGTTTAATGCAGACAAAATCAAGCCTTAGTGAGCAAATCCCGAGCAAGATAGGACCAGACCAAAATGAACCAGTGATCAGACTAAAGCTTCCAATGACCATCACAAGCAAGGGAGAAAAGAGCAAGTGTCCTGAAGAAACCGTGAGAGGAGGGAAAGAAAAAGGAAGCTGTGTTTGATGGATGTGCCCTGCATGTGCAGTGCTGGTTGCCCGCGGCAGTCCACAAACAGCATGACACTTGCCAGATTGCTGACAGAAGGCCAGCAGTCATCCTTGCTGCTTCTGTGCCACGAATGCACCTGTGCAGGTGATCGTGGACACCCGACCATGGTCACATCTGCCTATATGCCCCTCTTCTATTCCTCCTCTCTTACATGCATTCAACAAATCAAATTCTTTGCAGTAAATTTTGGCTCCTTCCACCCACTAATCTTTTGAACACTCCTCTATGCAGATAGAGTTTAGGGGAGGAAAGGAAAGAAGACCAAAAATGAAAGGAAAAAGTAACAAGATCCACCTGCAGACAGCCCCTCTCACAGGGCTCTCCCCCACGCATCATGGTATGTTCACAGTGCAATGAGCAAAGTGCCTGTCTCCTCCACTAGACCCTGAGCTCCTGCAGGTGAGGAGCTGCGTCGTGGAACTCTGTCCCCCAGAACCTCACATAGTGCCTGGCATGTGGTCAGAGCACAGTGAGAGCTGAATAAATGCTGAACAAATAATCTCCTATACATCTTCTAAGTCAAAAATAGGAGACTGTCGTAGCACTCAAAGATGGGAACTGCAAAACCTCAGTACTGCAAACTGCACCCTAAATAATAGAAGTGCCACTGTCATCTGTATAAACGGTCAGTTTGAGGGAAGGCATCTTTAGAGAGTCTGCTGTAGCACTGTCTACCCAAGGGTGACCTAATTTGGGAACTTCTAAGAGATGTGTGTTAAACTCAATAATAAGCAAACAAGCACTGAAGAAGTTGGATACATACTGTCTTTTTAAATTAAATTACCTAGAAAAAAGTTACCATAAAAAAAGACCATGAAAATAACCACAAGAGTTATGAAACAGAAAAGCCAAGGCTCATGCAAGCCCTTGACAGTTTGTGGCTGGTCTAATCTACAAGGCAAACATGGAGAATGGGCCCACACAGCCCCCTCCTCTCATCAGACCATGAGAAAATCCAAGGAATTCCTTAATAAGAGTGAAGAGGTTTTAGAGACAGAAAAGCCAAGGCTCATGCAAGCCCTTGACAGTTTGTGGCTGGTCTAATCTACAAGGCAAACATGGAGAATGGGCCCACACAGCCCCTTCCTCTCATCAGACCATGAGAAAATCCAAGGAATTCCTTAATAAGAGTGAAGAGGTTTTAGAATATGTCCAAAAATTATTTGATACTTCTCCCTCAAAAAGGTAGAGAATAATTCCCCTCCCTTAAGGGTAAACTGACTTAGCAATGTACATCTAAAGAATTCAGTATTGCAGGAGGGAAACTGCATAACATCCAAGATGAGGACATAAAAATCATTGTGGTTCCTCCTTGCTCTCTCTCAGATCACTCCCTTCAGGGGAAGTGAACTGCCATGCTATAAGGACACCTGAGCAACCCTAGGGAGAGGCCCACGAGGTGAGGGCTGAGTCCTGTAAGAGTGCCACCTTGGAAACAAATCCTCCAGATCCAGTCAAGCCTCCAGATGACTGCAGCCCTGGCCAACACATGCAACCTCACAAGCGAACCCAGGCCAGAATCACACACCAATCCGTTCCTGAATTCCTGACCTGTAAAAACAATGAGATCATGCAATTTGTTGTTTTAAGCCACTCAATTTTGGGTTAATTTGTTACACAGCAATAGAAAACAGATACAGAAAGGAAGCAAATGGGATAAAATCTACAGAGAAACAATCACAAAAAAAATAAACACCCCAGAATATAAAAGACAAACCTGTGTCAGGAATGATGGTGAGTTCCATGGAAAAGTCGAGAGAAACCAAATACAGCCTGCAAGCAAGCAGGAGCAGAGATGCCGCCAGGAGGAACAGGGGGGCACTGCATATGGAGCAGCTGGGCCCTCCGACATCCGCCCTGATCAGGCAGTGCTGTCGGCTTTGTTTTCCATTTGCCGTGTCTGCTCCAGATGAAAGCCGACAGAGAGGAGAAAGGTGAAAGCTGACAGAGAGGAGAAAGGCAGGTGTTTCCTTAGGCAGTTACTGCACCCCAAGGCATGTGACGGCACATGTCCCACACAGGACACACTGTCATAGCATATTACACCTAGCTGCAACTTTCTACCATAATCACCAGAGACAGGAACAGAGAATAATCAACACCTATAGAAAGATCAAGAGGCATTCTCAAAATGCAAACCTCATCAGCTAACTAAGAAACAATATTTGGGGAAAACCAATGTGACGAGATACACCAAACTCAAAATAAGAATGGTCATCTGGGAAAACATGAAACAAACAACAAACATGAATTTATATTTTCAGAAACAAGTAGACATCTTGAGAGGGAAAAATAAACATCTCATATGAAAACCTCAGGGTAGAATGGACACAGTTTGATAGCAAAGCAGCAAGTTAGAAGATGAAGGCAAGAACTCTCCAGAATGCAGGTGAAAGGAAAAAGAAATGGTAGGAAAGACAAGAAGAGGTCCCCAAGTTCCAGCAGCAATGAATGTAGAGCCTGGAAAGAATGAATGTGAAGAAGTAACATAGTAAGACTCCCTGAACTGAAGAAATGAGTCTTTAGAGCAGAAGTACCCAATGAATGGCATCCTGATTGAATTTAGAAACCCAAGGACGAAAAGAGAACCCTAAAGAGCCCAGCATGACAGCATGCAGCACTGAGTGCCAGAAGATAAGGGAGTTCTGTGTGAAAATGGTCGATGCAACTTTTCAAGAATCTAACCAATTAATATTTACAGAAATTTCTGACAAATCTGGATATTCTCATATTTACCATATTATGTTGTGTTTTCTACTTTTCTTACCTTTCTGTGTTTCTTTCAAGTCCTCTTTCTTGACTTCTTATGGGTTTTCCCTCCATTTTAAATGTACTTTATACATTTTTTTCTTTTTACTTCTTCCTACCGTAGAATTGATTACGAGTCCCTAATTTATCAGAGTCAAACGTCCTCACACTTTGCCCACACAATCCCATGATCTTAAAACGCTGTAATTCCACTCCCTTCCCACTGACATGATCCAGTGGTCATTTAAGTTCTACCATCTGTTGTAAACCACAGGAGACATTCTCCTTGTGACTTTAAACACTTAATGCATGTTTGTGTTCACTCACATACATAAAACTTTGTTTATAATTCCTTCCTCACAGGCTGGCGGTTATCCCAGTTGGTCAGAATGCAGCATGACAACACCAAGGTCAAGGGTTTGTATCCCAGTACCAGCTGGCTAGCTGCCAAAAAAAAAAAAAAAAAGAGAGAAAAAGAAAAGTATGCCCTATAATTCCTTCTTAAATCTCAGACCTTTCCTTTTAAAACAGATCTTTTAGACATGCTTTTTAAAAAGGCCAAATTATCTCCATTTTTGTTTGTATGTAAATGTTTATTCTTCCCTCATTCCTGAAAGACATACTCATTAAGTACAGAGTTCTGGGTGGCAGATCTCTTTTTTCTCAGCACGTCTTAGATACGACTCAACTATCTTCCCATTTCCACGTGCTGTTAAGCATGTCAGCCTTAACACTGTTTCTGTGAAGGCCACGTGTGTTCTCTCTGTGGAAATCTTTTACTGGTCTTTGGTATTCTAGAGTCTCACAATGATATATTTAGATACAGATTTCATTTCACATGGTTGGTATCTGTTAGGATTTTTGAAACTGTGGCTTGGTGACTCATCGATCCTGGAAAACCATCATCCACTATCTTTTCAAATATTACTTCCGTTCCATCGTCTCTCACTTCTCTTTGTAGATAACCAATGAACTCTATGTTGTAAATTATCAGTCTCTCCCCAAGTCTCAAGTCCTCTCTGTCATAGTCAATATCTCTTTGTCTCTCTGTGCTGCATTCTAGATATTTACTGTAGATCACAGTGAAAAGCCACAGGAGGAAGGTGAATATGAGATGGAAGGGAAGTGACAAGCATGGAGTAAGAAGGTCTGATGTGACATGACTGAGATTGTAGAAAAGAGTGAAATAACGCAGAAGACGAACACTGGACAACAAATGACGCGAAATGTTAAAGGAAGCTGTTCTGAAAGAAGGATCATGCAATCAAACAGAAACTTGGATCTACACAAAGAAATGTCTTACAACAATTAAAGAAATTGAATTTATAATTAAAAACTCTCCAACAAAGAAAACTCCAGGCCCAAATGGTTTTAACAGAAAATTCTAATAAACAGTTAAAGACAACACAATACCAACTCTAAACAAACTCCTCCTGAAAACAGAAAAGGAGGAAACACTTCCCAACTCATTTTATGAAATCAAAATTACAACAGCAGAACTACATAAAGCTATCCCAAGGAAAGAAAACTACAGACCAAAATCACTCATGATGTTCTCTGGCTAACAATGGTTCAATCTATGATTTTTTGACTTTACAATGGTACAAAAGTGATATGCATTCAGTAGAAGCCATACTTCGAATTTTGATCTTTTCCCGGGCTAGCAATATGTAATACAATAGCCACAGCTCCCAGTTGGCCACATGATTACAAGGGTAAACAACCAATACTCTACAATGTACTGTGTTGACAGATGATTTTGCCCAACTGTAGGCTAATGTAACTGTTCTGAACACGTTTAAGGTAGGCTAAGCTAAGCTATGATGTTTGGTAGGTTAGCTGTATTATGTGTATGTTCAATTCACAATGGGTTTATCAGGATATAACCTCATCATAAATTGAGGAGCATCTGTAGATGCAAAAATTCTTAACAAAATCCCTTTAATATAACATATCATAACCAAGTAGGACTTAATACAGTCATGTTAGTCCAACAATCAAAAATCAATGTAATTTACCATTTTATGGATTAAAAATGAAAAACCACTATTTTAACAGATATGGACAAAGCATTTGACAAAATTCAATAAGCATTCATGATAAAAATTTTCAGCAAACTCCTTAACCTGATAAAAGGCATCAATAAAACCTGATAAAAGGCATCAATAAAAAACCTACAGCTTAATCATACTTAGGGTGAAAAAATGAATGATTTCCCCCCAACAGCTGAAACAAGGCAAGGATGTCCATTCTCACCATCTCTAATCAACATCATCCTGGATATTCTTGTAAGTACTAGAAAGAAAGAAAAAAGAAATAAAGAGCACATGGATTGGAATCTGTAAAAAAAAAACAAAAATAATGAGGGCTAATAAACAATTCAGCAAAGTTGCAAGATACAAAATCAATATGCAAAATTCAGCTGTATTTATATACACTAGCAAAAAAGTCCAAAATGAAATTAAGAAAACAATTACATTTACAACAGCATGGAAAAGAACAAAATACCTAGCAATAAGTTTTTTTTTAAATGCAACACTTGTAGTGTAACAACTACAAAACATCTTTGAAAGAAATTCAGAAGAGCTAAATAAATGAAAAGCCGTCCCTTGTTCCCAGATTAAAAGACTTCGTATTGTTAACATGGCAATACTCCACAAATTCTTCTACAAATTTAAGAGAATTATTGTCAAATCTGCCCTTATTTACAGAAATAGACAAGCTGATCCTAAAATTCATCTGGAATTGAAAAAAAAAATAGCCAAAACAATCTTGAAAAAGAAGAACAAAGTTGGAGGACTCACACTTGCCAATTTCAAAACCTACTACAAATCTAGGACTCAAGACTGTGGTATGGGCATAAGAATATACATACAGATCAATGGATTAGAACTGACAGTCCAGAAATAAACCCATACATCTACAGTTAAATGATTTTTGACAAGAAAGCTAAGACCATTCAATGGGGAAAGAATAGTCTTTTCAACAAAAGGTGCTATGACACTGGATATCCTCATGTAGAAGAATAAATATGAACCCCCAGGTCAAAGACCCAAATGTAAGAGCTAAAAATGATAAAACTCTTAGAAGAAAACATTGGAGTAAATCTTTATGGGATGAAGCAACAGTTTCTTGGATATGACATTAAGCATAGCAACAAAAGAAAAAATAGATAAATTAGACTTTGTCAAAATTAAAGACTTCTGTGTGTCACAGGACACTATCAAGAAAGTGAAAAGACAACCCACTGAAGGGGAGAAAATTTATATCAACCTTATCTCTGATAAAGGTCTAGTACTCAGAATATATAAAGAATGCTTGCAAGTCAACAATAAAAAGACAAACAGCTCAATTAAAAACTGGGCAAGGAATCTGAATAGACATTTGTCCAAAGAAGATATACAAATGACCAATAAACACATGAAAAGATGTTCAACATCTCTAGTTATTTGGGAAATACTAATCAATACCACAGTGAAATATCACTTTTTACTCACTAGGATGGCTATAATAAAAAAAAAAAAAAGCAGAAAATAGCAAGTGTTGGTGAGGATGTGGAGAAACTGGAACAATTACATATTGCTGATGGGAGTGTCAAATGGTGCAGCTGCTGCTTGGCACTTTCTCAAAAAGTTAAACATACAGTTACAGTATGATACCACAATTCCACTTTTAGGTGTAAACCCAAGATAAATTAAAATATATGTCCATACAAAAAACCAGTCCAGGAATGTTCGTAGAAGCATTATTACTAATAGTCAAAAAGTGGAAATAACCCAAATATCCATCAACTATAATGGATAAACAAAATGTGGTATATCTATACAATGGAATACTACTCAGCCATTAAAAAGGAATGAAGTACTGACACATGATACAACAGAGATGAACTTTGAAAATATTCAGCCGAGTGAAAGAAACCAGTCACAAAAAGCCACATATTGTATGATTCCACTAATATGCAACATTCAGAGTAGGCAAATCCATACAGCCAGAAAGTAGATTAGTGGTTGCCAGGGGCTGGGAGGAGGGATGAATGGGGAATGATTGCTAATGAGTATGGGGTTCTTTCAAGGGCAATAAAAATGTTCTGGAATTAGATTGTGAGGATAGTTGCACAAGCTAGTGAATATACTAAAAACGCTGTGTTTTACACTTTAAAATAGTAAATTTTATGGTACGTGGCTTGTGGTACGTGGATTATCTCAATACAAATAAAATAAAATGGAAATAAAAACACAAAAAGATGTCAATTCTCCCCAAATTGATCTAGAGAGCCAAAATAATCCCAATCAAAATCTCAGTAGTTTTTTTTTTACAGAAATTGACAGCTGATTCTAAAATTTATATGGAAAGCAAAGGACTTAGAGTAGAAAAAACAATTTTGAAAAAGACCTTCATTGGAGGATTCATCCTACTTGATTTCAAGACTTACCATGAAGCTACAGTAATCAAAACACTGTGGTATTGATGACAGGTCAGGATATAGAGCAATGAAATAGAATATAGAGTCCAGAAACAGGTCCAAGCATATTTAGTCAACTAATGAAGAAATACAGATACTCAATGGAAAAATAATGGCCTCTTAACAAACAATACTCAAAGAAATGTATATCCATAGGGAAAAAATGAACCTCAACCCATACCTTCCACAATATTTTTAAAAATTGGAACAAAGGAGGAAAAATGTATCAGAAACCTAAATGTAAAACCTAAAACTATATAATTTCTAGAAGAAAACATAAGAGATAATCTTCGTGACCCTGGGAAGGCACGCAATTCTTGGAGAGGATATAGAAAACACAAACTGTAAAAGAAAAACATTGACAAATTTTATTTTATCAAGATTAAACATTTCTTTCTTTTTTAAAAAAGACATTAAGGAAATAAAAATTCAAACCACATTCTGGGAAACAATATTTGAAAAACATATATCTGATAAATGACTGGTATCCAGAGCATATAACAAACTCATACAACTCAATAATAAGAAAGCAAACAACACAAAATTTTTTGATGGGCAAAATATTTGAACAGACACTTCACTGAAGAAGACATACAGACAACAAGCAAGCACTGGACAAAAATGTCCAATATAACTTGTCACCATGAAAATACAAATTAAAACTGCAATAAGATACTACTACACATCCACAAGAAGGATAAAACTTTAAAAAGTGACAACACTAAGTGCCGACCATTTCACAAGCAGCAGGAACTGCTGTTTCATACATGTCTCATACATTGCTCATACATGTCTCGTACATTGCTGTGGGAATGCAAATTGGTGCAGTAACCCCGGAAAACAAATTGGTAGTTTCTTACGAAGTTAAACACACACTTACCATTTGATCTAGAAAAGCCCACTCCCAGGAATTTACCTATGAAAAATGAAAACACATCCACGTAAAGGCCTGTACAAGAAAGTTCATAGCAGGTTTATTCATAATCTCTGAAACTGTAAATCTCCAAGTTCTCATCAGCTGGTGAGTGAATAACAAATTGTGGTATATTCATTAAATATTACTTGACAACAGTATCGATGCATCTCAAAAGCGTTACACGGAAGTGAAGAAAAACAGATTCAGAGAGCTACGTACCACACGGTTCCATTTACACAACCTTCTAAGAAAGGCAAAACTTCTGCCACAGTAAACAGGTCAGTGATCATCAGGGGCCTGATGGGAAGAATCATGACGAAATTTTGGGGTGATGAAATTATTCTATATCATGATTGCGTTGATAGCTAATATCTGTATATGTTTGTCAAAACTCATAAAACTGTATCCTTTAAAAAAGATGAATTTTATACTATATAAATTATACCTCAATAAACTTGATGGAAAAAAAAAATCTCAGGCAGGATAAAGAAATCTACACCTCGATACATCATGGTGAAATTGTAAAACACCAAAGACATAGAGGTGATCTTAAAGTAACCAGCGTTAGGAAAAATAAAAAAAGAAAATCTTTGAAATGAGTATCACTTCAAAAACTGGCTTCTCAACAGCAATGGAGCCAAAGACAGTAGGATAAAATCTTGGCCATACTCCAAGAAAATCATCTTCCACACAGAACATTAACCCAGAGAAAATGTCCTTTAACAATAAAGTGAAGGGGAAAAGAATAAAGTGAAGCATAATTTTAAAGTTATTTCAAAACATTTTTTTTTCCATTTGCTTTTAGCTAGGATTACTAGTTTCTCTGTTACTGGGTTTTCAGTCTCTTTATTTAACCCTGAAGTAGGATACACTGGCAGTTACCATGTAAGTCCTTGTGTTGCTGTGAGGAGATACACAACCCACGAAGATTCCTGAGCTGTATCAAGAGGAAACATTTTTAAAATATTGCTGAAAACGTGAGATAACTTTTAATGGTCACAAATAGAAACACTGGCAGATTTTGGAAGATTAGCAGGCTAAACTTCAATAACCACAGAGAAAGAAATAAGTTATGAGAAAATCACGAAAACCGAAAGGACTGCCCTAACAAAGATGCAACAAGTAAGTCAATGCAGCCGATTGCCAGACTCCATTAAAAACTCTGCTCGGGTTTTCAGCACTGACTTTTTACTGGGTACTTGAACCATTCTTATGTCATCCACTTTCATTATGATAGTACTGTGTATACGTTTAACAAAGATACATCATTACTCCTGAACTTGTAAACAGAGCTTTTTCAAAAGAAGACTGTGCCGCGTGCCAATTTTCTTCAGTTAAAATTTATTTTAATTTTTGTCTTGGATAAAACCATTTCAGAAGTACTTAATAAGTAAAATACATTTTAAACATTAAAAATAAAATACAAAATAAAAGAAAAATAAAGAAGGTTCCACATAGTTTCACCAAGATGAAGTGTGGAAGCGTTAGCCTCTGAGGTACAAGTAGAAATGAAGAGCACAGGATGTGGGGGACATGAGCAAATCCACACAGGCGCCAGGCATACAAGTGATAAACAAGTCTGCGTGGTGCTAAAATACAGCAACAGAGGATGAAAACAGCATTCGTGTCAGGAGAGGATGATCAGAGACAAAGTACTGTAAGGTTCTTATATTCTTTGGGATGTGAATAAAGATACTGATTAACTTTGTACATTGATAAATTAAGTACACACATAAGACAAACAAAAATAAGAGAAACTAAAATTATATAGTGAAGGAGAAAACTAAATGAGTAAAAAAAGTCATTTGTCAATCAAAAGGTGGGAAGAAAAAAATAACATTAAAAAGTTGAGCTAAATAGAAATCCCAAAGTAAAATTATAAAAAGGAGAACAAATAATAATTAAAATAAATGAAAATAAACTAAATGTTCCAGTCTTTAAAGGACAAAAATTGCCAGAGAGGATAAAATAAAATTCCATTAGATAGCATTTTAAAAGATACACCTACAATATTCAGATACAGAGATACTGAAAGAAAGGGGTAGAAAAATATGTACTGGGAAAATACATCACACAAAATTTACTTTAAGGCAAAAAGCATTACCACAGACAGACTACATGACATAAAAATTAAAAAGTTCAATTTATTAGTAAAACACTACAACAATTCTAAACTTGCATTCACCTAAAAACAAAGTCTCAACATCTTATATAAAGCAGAAATGAACAGAAATATAAGAAAATACACATATCCACAATCATACTGGCAGATTTGAACACAATTCTCACAGTAATTGACATATCAGTTAGACAAAAATATCTGTAAGGAAAGAAAAGACTTAAGATTATCAAGCTTCACTTACTGGCCATTCAGAGAACTACATACACTCCAAAACTGCAGGATAGATTCTGCTTTCACACACACAGAACATTTATGATACATGACCATACTCAAGCCATCCTGAACATGTCAAAGGATACAAAACACAGAGGCCACCTTGTCTACAATCCAATGACCTTAGAAACTATTTTAAAACATTTTATATATAAATATATATTTTTTTACATAGTATATAATTTTAAGTCCATGTATTTGGAATTGAGAAATACTTCTATATAACCCATAAGCCAAAAAAGAAAACAATAGAAACAAGATAACATTTATAAGCTAAAGATAATAAAAGTACTATATATCTAAATCTGTGAACTGCAAAAAGCTGTACTTAGAGGGAAATGTATAACTTCAAATATTTATTTACATTTTTTAAAAAGCTTTATATCAGGCCGGCCCCGTGGCTCACTCGGGAGAGTGTGGCGCTGGTAGTGCCAAGGCCGCAGGTTCGGATCCTATATAGGGATGGCCGGTGTGCTCACTGGCTGAGCATGGTGCTGACCACACTGTGCCGAGGGTTGCGATCCCCTTACCCGTATGTATGTATGTATGTATGTATAAATAAATAAATAAATAAATAAATAAATAAATAAAATAAAATAAAATAAATTAAAAGCTTTATATCAACAAGCAAACATCCAATATAAATTTGAAAAAGAACACAAAATGAACCCCCAAAAGCAAAAGGAAGGAAATAAGAAAAAAAAAATGAAATAGAAAAATAAATATCCCATAGAAAAAAATCCAACATACTGAAAAATTTATTAAAATAAACTAATAAAAAATTTAACTATACAAGTACTAGAATAAAATATGAGTGATTTCCTCTTTAATGTGGATGTAGAAAAGGGCTAACTATGAATAAAAAATCCAGATTAAAAAAAAGAAAAGATAAATAAATTTGACTTTGTAAATATGGAAAATCTTTGGCATAGCAAAAATGCCTTGAGAGAATATAAAAGACAAATACTAAATGGAAGAAAATATTTGAAACATATATCACAGGAAAAATAAATAATATCCCTAATATACCAATAAATAAATAAAACTTTTTTTTATATTGAGAGAAGAAAAAAGACCAAAAAACCTTATAGAAAAATATGCAAAACACACGAAAAGAGACATAGAAATGTCCTTAAGCATGTGAAAAGATATTCCACTTCACTCTTAGAAAGAGAAATGCAAATTGATACTACACTGAGCTACCGCTGCTCACTTGTCACTCTGGCAAAAACGCATGAGCTGAAGAATGGTGTCTGTAGACACAGCCCACTGGAAAAAGGCGCTCTCATACACTGCGTGCAACACGGAACCACCCTATGAAGGAATTTAGAAATATCCAGCAAAAGTACACATGCACTACCATTAATCCCAGCTATCTCACTTCTGGGACTTTCCAGGAAGATACAGTAACATGAAAATACAAATGCACAAGGTTATTCATCATATCAAACATCCTAACATCATAAAATCCCAACCACGAAAGAGCAGAGAGGAAAAAAAAAATAGGAAAGACCACTATAAACTGGCATGGAGCAACTTCCTGGAGATACTGTTGAATGAAGACACGAAGTACAAAAGAACAGCAGTGGACGGTTGCATGATGCTGTGAGTATAATTAGTGATGCTGAACTACACACTTAAAAACAGTCAAAACAGCAAATTCTATATTTTACAATAAAAGTAGTAAAAAAGAGCACATATAGCAATATATATTACATATATGTTATGTAAGAAGATAAATTTAGAAAATGTACACGTGTCAGCTTATTTTTATGAAAAGTAATATAGAAAAGATAAATAAAAACAACAAAAAATGTGTTTCCTACAGTGGCATGCTGGCAAATGTGTAAATGTTTAACAAGGGCCCTTGGCGGTGGCAGGGAAGACCTGCCTTGTACCATTTGCCAGCTTCCTTCCATGTGCAAATCCTCCCACCATGGGTGATTACAAACCACAATGACATCACCAAAGAGAATTGTAAAGAGATGAGCAGAAGCAACTCTCAGAGCTAGCGAGAGACAACCTTAGAACATCACTGTCACCTATAAGGGGTGGGGATGGCAGGAAAAGAAAGGATATTGTAGGACTGATTTGTTATTTTATATATATATATATATATATGTATACACATTTATATACATGTATGTGTGCTCATTTATACATGTGTATGTATGTTGATGTGTGTACGTACATGCATGTATTTCCCAGCTCTGACCACTAACAGGGTCAGAAGCAAAGATACTCCGATTGCAATAAGCATGCCTAGTACCCAGGTCTTGGTCTTTAATAACATTTCCACATTACAAAGAACCAGTGGCCTTCAAAGAAATGGCTGATTCCAGGGCTGGGTAGGCTAGGTACAAAGTGAACTTGAAAATTATGCAGGAAAGTAAGAAGAATGTTAAAAGAAAATTGGGGAGAGGGTGGGAGAGGAGAGGAGGCAGGTGGGAATGAGGGAAGAGAGGGAAGGAGAAGGAGGGAGGGAGGGAGCAGGCATGCCATAAGGACCCAGGAGTCAACTGGAGAGGCTCCGCTGATCCCATCTAGGACAACTGGAGCACTGAAATCACTGAGGATGATGATGAATGATAAAACAAGACAGTGGTGAACTAGGAAACAGGAATCCATGAAACAAAATCAATAATAAATAGATTACTAGATAAACAAATAGGGAAGAAAGGAGGGCCCCTGCTTACAAGTGGATTTCCAAGTCCAACAGGCATGTGTGGACAGAGTGCTGGAGTTGGACAAACATCCTTCACAACCATCACGGTAGAAACTGGTCTAGGCAAAAACTGTCAACGAATACTAAATCCAAGGAAAATTTTCATGAGGAGCAGGATAATCAGCATAGTCTTAGAAGGTCTTCCCACAGATAGCTTATCAGTTACAAGGTCAAAAATGGTCACTATAGAAGGAGAAAGCAGACAACTCCTTGACTGAGTAAGCAACTTCACGTTCCTGAAGAGGGGTGATGGACATTCTGAGCCTCCCCGTGTGAGGCCCTGACAAGGGCGCTATCCCATGCAGGTAGTATTCCAGCCAACAATGCATAACTGAAACCTCATCATGAGGAGTCATGGGACAAACCCAAAAGAAGGAAATGTCTGTTTTTTAAAGAGAATGTCTTCTTCAAAATGTCAATGTCATAAAAGTGACAGAAAGACTGTGGAAAATGTTCCAGATTAACGGAGACTACAGACACATGATAACCAAGTGCAATACCTCATCCCAGACTGGATCTTGTGTTGAACACAAAACAGTGCTATAAAAGATACTATTGAGCCAACTGAAGATATTGGGATGCAGCTGATGGATTAGTTTTGTAGGTTGACAGCGCCGCTGCGGCTCTGTAAGAGAACATCCCTTATTCTCAGGAAACAGCAGCCTCTCCCATACTCTGAATCCACCCTCCTGATTCCTTAGAAACCAATGTCTAAGCAGCCTCTGCAGGCTCTAGGTCTCTTTAATTTTCAGTTTCTTTCACTACTTACTCTTTTTCTGGTTTTAAACATATTCACATAGCTCCTATTTTAAAAACCAACAAAAAAGCTCTTACTACATCCCAAATTTTCAGAATCAAACATGTTCAACAGCCACCTCCACTCTCTCACTCTCTATTACCCTTCAAGCCAGTTCAATCTGGCCTCCTCTTGACCTTCTCAAGATCACTAATGACTTCCTGACCACCCTGATGCCCTCTTGCTGCACTTTCTTCCTTTCCAATCTGGAAAAAAGGAAGTGTGTCACAATGGTGTGTAGTGTGGCCAAGGGTGCACTGACACAGGCACTGCATTCATCCATTTGTGTTTCTTATAACCGAAATACCTGGAACTGGGTAATCTGTAAAGAAACAATATTTACTGCTTACAGTTTCAGAGGCTAGGAAGTCCAGAGTCCAGGGAACACATCTGGCGAGGGCCTTGTTCTTGGTGGTGACTCTACAGAGACACAGGTGTCACATGGTGAAAGCCAGCAGCAGAGAGAAAGAGTTTCTCACACTCTCCTTTTAAAGCCCTCAGAACCAGGCCCATGACCACTATTCAACCATCAATGGATTAATCCATTCACTAGGGCACAGTCTAATCACCTCTTCAAGGCCCCACCTTTCAATTACCATAATAGGATTTTGTACCCTCTTAAAACTGACACAGTGGAGGTTAAGTTTATAATATATGAAAATTTAGGGGACACAATTGAACCTATATTAGGCACTCAGAAACTGCTGGTGAAATCGTAAAATGGTTCAATTTTCTGGAAAGTAATCTGGCCATGAGTACTTGAAACCTGAACTTCTTAGAATTTAATAGTAATGAAGTCAAGGAGTTCAGAGAAGGTTCTGGAACAAGAGAGCTATGGGTTTGAACCTCTGCTCTGGTGCTGACTCTTTGGTTTCCATTTCTTCATTGATGAAATGGGATAATCAAAGACATTGGAGAATTATGGGAATTAAGTGAGGAACTTTTGCCTGGAACACAGTCATTATTATGGAAACCATCTTCTCATATGGTCATTTTTTTAATTCCTGGAAAGACACTGACACCCCTTACCCCTCTATAGGAGCTTAAACAGCCTGAATGCTCATCCTTACCACCCTCTCCTAGGGACTGGCCAGGAACAGGGAAGCAGACCCTGCCTCACAGATGGAGAAGCAGCACAGACTGTGGAAACGACCTATCCAAGGTGAAGGGCAACTCAGGAGAGGAGCTGGAAGTAGAGCCCTGTCTCTGGATTCCCAGGCTAGTACCTGACTCCACCAGCTCAGCTGGGCTCCTACCAGAAAGTTCTCTTCTCATGGTTTCCACTCATATTCTGCCAAATTACTACAAAGGGATGATGAGAACAGCTCGCTGTTGTGCTCCCGATAAAAGCTGCCCCCTGGCTGCGATGAGCCCTGCTGGATCTGGCCTGAGGCCCAGGCTCTGCAAAGAAGGTGCATGTGGATGCAGTAGTGTTAAGAGGCAGTCTCATTACCAGCTTGCTGTGAAGCAGAAGCTGGGAGACAGGCGGGTAAAATCAACTACATTTACTGAATAACAGGGTGAACAAAGCTGCGGGGCTGTAGTCCTGAACCTTGGAAAGGTAGAAATAGCCAAAGTATTTGAGAAAGTGCACCTCCACCCTGAGAGCCTCATTCTGGCTCTGCGTTTCCAGAGCACATTACTGTTTCCACAACCAAGGTTTAGGCAGCCCCCATGTCACAAACACCACATGATCTATTGTGGCAAAGGAGGGAGCACTAAATAGAAAAGTCTCAACCATTAGGTGCTACTGGAATTCTGGAGGGAAAAAATGGAGTCCTAAGATAAGCAGAAGATTTTGTTTATAAAGTAAGAAACAAGCATCCTTGGCCCCCGTGACTGTGTATGACATTCCCTAGAGTCAGAAGACATCAGACCATCTGGGCTGGAGCTAGGCGGAGCACAGCCCACCACACAAGGACGTGCTGCATTTGTAATGCATGGGTGGTGCATTTGTAAAATAAAAGCTATGGAAAGACTGACTCCTGCTTGTCTCAATGTGCACCCAGAGGTGACTCATCCTCCACCCCACATGCTATCCCCGGCCACCGCAGGCCAGCGATGACAGTTCTCCAGATCCGTAACAGTCTCACATGCAGGCTGCCAGACAGCCTGGCAACGTGGCAGCAGAGGGAGGGATGGATGAGTCATCATGAAAGACGATCAGCCCCCCCATGCCAGGTGCAATCTGATCTGAACCTCTGGGAGGACAGCATTTTCCAAAATCCCTGTGAGGGGGAGAAAAGGCAAAAAAAAAAAAAAGAGTGAAGAAGGCCAGAAAGAACACCACCCAACCCCAAAGGAGAAAACTAAGAGGAGGAAGGGGGAAATAAACTGGCGCTTTGAGGGCTCCACGGCCCACACGGGTACTCAGTCCTCCCTTGGAGATCCACAACAGGTGTGCTATGCTCAGTTTGGAACAAAGAACCTGAGATTCAGTGAGATTGCAGAACTTCTGACAGTTAGTGAGGGGCTGGTAAGTGACAGAGCTAGGGCCAGCGCAGGCCAGACCAGAAGCCTCTGAGGCCATCTGTACATTATCAGCGCTTCTGAGCGAACATAAAAACGTCCTTCCCTCACTGCTCTTCTTGGTGGTATGGCCCAGCTTCAGTAGTGAAGTGGCACCTGCCACTGTCCCTGCAGGCCCTGGGATCCTGGACAGGAGCGGGCAGGCAGGCAGCACCCACCTGTATCACCACAGCAGGGTCCATGTATGCTGGAACTACTGCTGGCAAGACTCCAGGAGGCACAGTGGGCCCAGCACTCTGTCCACATGGCCTGACACTCCCCTTAGTGGAGGAGGGGCAGCTCTCTCCTAGAACAAGTCTGTCTGCGTAACTCAGACATCCTGACACAATATCTGTATGTGATACATGTGCCTTGCAAACAATGCCAGCCCTCTCGTAGCTGTTCCCTGCTCTGGAGGGTGGGAGACTCCCCAGGTCCTCACTTCAGTCTTCTTCTGGTCACTCATCCTTGCCCATGGCACAGACAGCTCATCCCCAAATCCCTCTTCCCTCCTCCATGGCAAAAGAGCTGCAGTTGAGCACAGACTGCCCCAGTGGAGAATGCACTGCCAACTCCCTTCCCTGACCACCACCAAAGAGAGGGCTGCCATGGCACTCGGGGAGTATTCAGATGGTCTTCAACACCATGACACAAGTTGGCACAACTTAGGCTTCACATCCTTAAAATGAAGTTGCCTTCTGCAGCACCCTCTCTTCTTCCCACAAGATGGAGAACATACGAGATGCACCTGTGTTCATTCCAATTCTGAAGTCACAACGACACAGCAAGAGACAAACCACACACAAGAACGGCAGGCCACCTAGAGTCTAGTGCTCCCACCCCCAGAACTACTCCATCAAAGAGAAACAAACCTGACTTTATTAAAGCCCATTGGTACGGGGAGCTCTGTTTCAGCAGCTCACCCTTACCTGATTGCAGCCCTCATGCGTTTGACTATTCCTCTGTACATGATTCTCAACGTGCCTCTCAGCCTACAGCCTCCCTTCAGCTCTGTGCCAGGATTCCTGTAACACAGAAGTTAAGCTGCTCCCCCCAAACTCCAGATTTTCTTTCCTTGCATGTGATTGCTCCAACCCCCAGAGGAGCCACAGGATGCACTATCCCCTTGGTGTCCCTCTGGACACCTTCTGTGTGTTCTCATATGGCACCCTCACTGCTGGGTGATGGTCTGTGGCTCAACTCACACTGGGTCCCCTCTTCAGTCCCTAATTTCCTCGACCACCTGCCCTGGCCAAACTCTTGTCACTGCTCTCTAAGGACAACCACTTCCCCAAAGGGCTCCCCTTCCCTCACGCCTCCTACTCTGACCCACAGAGGCCTTGTTCTCAGAATGTGAAGCTTTAAAAGTAGAAACTTAAGGGCTGACCCTGTGGCGCACTCAGGAGAGTGCAGTGCTGGGAGTGCAGCGACGCTCCCGCCGCAGGTTTGGATCCTATATAGGAATGGCCGGGGCGCTCACTGGCTGAGAGCGGCGCGGGCGACACCAAGCCAAGGGTTGCGATCCCCTTACCGGTCACGAAAAAGACAAAAAAAAAAAAAAAAAGAAACTTAACAGAAAAAGCAGAGTCCTCCACTATGAGGAAAAATCACCTAGAAATCTTTTGAATTAAAGAATAAAAACCTAAAAGTTCAGTACATACGAAAGCCAATGGGATGGAGTCTAAAGTGTCTTGGAAGAACAGTGACAGCCAAAATGCATTAGTTCGAAAACAAGTAAAAATATCCAGAAGCAGCATTCAAGAAATTAGAAAGATAACAGCACTAACCTAAAGGAAGAAAAAAAGTGATAACATATGCTAAATGAGAAATTAATGAAAATTAATGAAATAGTAAGCAAAATTATAAATGATCAATATAACTGAAAACTATTTTTGGAGATAAAATTAAAAACAAAGACATTTGACAAATCTGACTAAAAAGCTGAAATAAGCACTAGAAATTAAAGGGGCAAAACAACAGGTAAGACTGAAAAACTGTAAGAGTATTACATATGCACATGTTTACCCATATACCTGAACACTTGACTGAAATGGACTATGTTCTAAGAAAAACATGTTTCTTATTGATGTATAAGAAATGTGTATAAGATTGATAACCATGTTATCAATGTTTCTTATTGGTGTATAAGAAAATGTGTATAAGATTGATAACCATGGTAGAAATTTTATAGACAGTCAAAATCTGTCTCCAAAATAGGCTCCAGGATTAGAGGCTTTGATATAGGAATTCTACCAAATATTAGACCAACAACACTTGATTTTCTAAATAGAGGACAGAAAAATTTGATATCTAAATAAAGGATAGAAAAACAAGGGAAGTTTCTCAAATCATGTTATGGAAGCAAGCTATCAATTACATGACACCAAAATCACATGAAAGAATAGAAATGAGCTTACAGAGCAGTGTTGCCCTAGCCTAGACCGTACCTCACAGTTACCCGACACAGCCCTGATGCTGACCTTTATGATGACTCTAGTATTAACCTTAACTCTAGCCCTAACCCCATCACTAACCCTTATTCTGGTCCCAATAAAATACTGACAGCATATGTCAATTGGAAGAGTATTAAAAAGTATCAAGGGCCGACCCCGTGGCTCACTGGGAAGAGTGTGGCGCTGGGAGCGCCGAGGCTGCAGGTTTGGATCCTATATAGGGATGGCTGGTGCACTGACTGGCTGAGTGTGGTGCGGGCGACACCAAGCCAAGGGTTACGATCCCCTTACCAGTCACAAAAAAAAAAAAAAAGTATCAAGACCTAACAGGGTTTATTTCAAGAATCAACCTTAGGAAGTAACAGAATTCACTACATAGAGAGATGAAAGGAGAAAATCGTGTGGCCATCTTAACAGCAGCAATGAACACATTTAGTAAAATGTAACTTTCATTTTCAATTTCATATCTAATTAAATCCCAAACGGATTACACAGGTAAATGCAAAAAACAAAACACGAAAGAAAATATAAACAACTGCCCACATTTCACGATGGGAAAGGATTTTCTAAATGTAAACACATTAAAAAATGACATCCCAAAGGAAAATATTGACATAACTGCCCGCAGTGCCACAGATAAGGTGGAAAGGTGAATGATCGACTGGGGAAAACACCTGCCATGAATAAAGAGCACAGTGTCTTCAATAACACAGGAATGAGTCCAAGTAAGGAAAAGATGAAGTTACCAATGAACAGCTAAATCTGCATATGTTATATGTTCTGAGATGCAGATGTTTATAACACTCAGTGTTTTCAGAGATGCGACAGCTGGGGCACTCTGGCACAGCATGTTCTGGCATAAACTAGCAATCCTGAGATCAATCCAGCATTACACACGGTGCCTCTTTTAAAGGTCTATCTCCTCTGCTGCGGGAACTCTGTATGTGGGAGCACTGCCTAAAGAAGAGGGAAGCTGATGTGGATTTATGCATACGGATGCTCACCTCACTACTATAGATATTAGTGACAACTCTGAGAAAAAAAAAGGGGGGGGGGAGTGATCCAATAACACGATACCTACATCCATACAGTGGAAACAATACAACCTTTTAAAAACAATGTTTTCAAACTAGGTAAGCCATTTTGCAGAATAATGTTCAGTTAAGAAGCAAGGCACAAAAGCATGCATCTGTTTTGATCGCTGAGATATACAGTCTAGAATGAAATCCCCGATTGCCCCTTGAGCACCAAGCAGGAGCGAGGAGACTCATAAGTGGGGGACGGGCAGGAGGTGTCACACCCCAGCACAGAGGAACCCAGGAGAGCACTTATCGTGGAGACCAAGAAAGAACATGCCACAAAAAGAGGGCCCAATGGGTCTAACGCTGCGTGCAGCCCCGGACATCTAAGGGCATCACAGACCTGTTATTGCTCAATCTTGGGTGGCTGAACGCCACTTGTCCCTCTAAGAAGTTGGGGGACGCCAACTGCTCGGGGGTCGCGTAACTAGTTAGCATGCTAGAGTCTCATTCGTTATCGGAATTAAACAGACAAATCGCTCCACCAACTAAGAACGGCCATGCACCACCACCCACGGAATCGAGAAAGGAGAAAGCCCTTCTGTTGATTGGGCAAGTTGGAGGCCAGGTGTTCTGGCGCAGTGGTGAGAATGAAGCCCCTCTGGGGAGGACCAGGTGGTGAATGCAATGGAGTCCTACCCTGGCGGGAGCAAAAACAAGGGAGAGAGCTCAGGGGCCTCGTTTCACAAATTTTTTATAGAACAATATGTGCTATATATAACCTTTAAATTTCTATTTTTAATAAAATTACAAATGTACAGTCTTAAAAATCAAATAAATTCTACAAAGTTTATAATGAAAAATAATCGCCCCTCCCCCTTGCCTCAGCTCTTTTATCCTCTTTTGGTATTTATCTCCATATTTCTAATGACCAAGTTTGTATCGCTATTCGTGATTTCACAATGTTACATATCACCTGTTAACTTCCTACTATGAAAGATGAGAATTAACTCTCCTGCACCCCCCAACACCACCCTCTCCTGCTTTCCACCCTCTCAAGGATCCGCCTGATGGTGACTATACAACTACTGAGATGGATGCGTAACCACTGTTCACACCTGGTGCTGCATCTCCCTTCTTGCACGTGAAATGCTGGATGCTTCCTGCAGTGAGAAATGAATGGACTCCCTCGCTGGCTTGCTTACTATTCTACGTGGTTAATTTCTCTTCAAACTCTCAGCCAAAGGGTCAGTCGCCTTTTGATCCACTCAACTGCCAGGAAGTGTCCTGACCTCCCATGGGGCTGACATCTCCTGCTCTACTCACCTGCACCCAGCAGCTCCTTTCCCTCCCTCTTGCATACATGCCTGGGGTTCCAGCATTCTCTCAGGTTAGGGCAGCCCCCTGCTGCACCCACAGGCTCCCAGGTCATCTTCTAGGGGAAGAACCTGTAGGCTTCAATGGAGACTTTTGACCAATTTCCTATTTAAGCCCTATTTTTACCACTTCCCCCGGATTCTCAGGGGCACATGGTAATGCCATTCTCAAGACTTGAGGGGACTGCCTGTAATGCAATACACTAGCTTCCTAGTCCCTCCAACACACACACACATATAAGAGAAACACAGGTAGCACAGGTGTGCACATCACACTCACACGCACACCTGTACCAGCACATAAACATGCATGTGCTCTCACACACCTGAAAATACACAAATACACACACCACACACCCATCACACACACACTCATGAAAGCACACACACACACACACCACACATGTACATACCACACACATGCACACACCATATGCACATGCAGGCACACATATACAAGGGTACTTCAAAAAGTTCATGGAACGATTAATACTGTCTTTTAATTCTATTTTTACATGAGCTTTTGGAACTACACTCATACACATACACATGTGGGCACACACACCATACACACACCACACACTCACACCTGCACATACATACACACATGTACACATACACGTGGATACACACACCACTCACACATGTGCACCATACACCCACCACACATACACATTCACACACACATGCACAGACACCACACATACGCATGCACATACCACGTACGTGCACCACACACATGTACATGCACACCTGTACCTCTCATCTTTCTATTTTTTTCAGATCTGCTACATCCATCTGTTTGCCCGTCTGCTTTCCAGCTTCCAAAGTTCTGTTATTTCCTCTCTCAATTTCTTTGTAGTTTTTGCCTTTAAAAATACCTTACCTGTCATTTTGTTAGGAAGAAGTAGAGGTCACTGTGAAAATCAAGGATCAAGGGAAGAATCTTTCTTATTTTAAGATGGGAGCTATTAAGACATCTCGGATGCTAACAGAAGTGATCTGCCAGTGTAAAGGGCAGGAGAGATCGCAGGAGCAAGGACACTGTGGATTGCAGGAGCAAGTCCCTGAGGAAGCAAGAGGGGTGAGCTTGCCCTGAGACAAGAGCGGGTAGCTCTTTGCATTACAGGAGCAGGAAAGGCCCCTTGGGACCAAGGGGGAGGAGTAACTCGGCCCCTTGGGACCAAGGATGGGGCAGAGAAGCACCTCTTTTCTCTTTGAACTATAAGGTGCAGATGAGATCACGAATCTGGGGAAGGAGAGCAGGTGCAACAGCATGGCCTCAGATAAAAGCAAATCTACCAGGAGAGGTTACTGGGAGCAGGGCAGGGTCAAGAGCAGGTCGAACCCTTGGTTGTGGAATTAGAAGAGGCTAGCTGCACGGATGTAAGGTTTCCCAGCAACATTGTACTATAGTTCTACAAATGGACAAGCAGCCAGACAAGAGGCAAAGCCACGAGTGTGTGTGAAGTGACCACAAGGTTGCACCACAAGCCATGGGCTGATGAGGATGGGGTCACCAAGAAGGCACAGGCAAGAAGAAGTGGGGACAGACATGCCTGGTCCACTCAGCAAGCCCCTATGCACAGTCCTCTCATCTGTACTAATTATAAGTGAGTTTTAAATATCTTTTTCTTATTTTGCAAATTTCCCAATTCAATAGTGAAAGTTATCTTCAGGTAATGCGGGGGAAAAAAGAAAGCTTAAAAAGCAAATAATCAATTCAGTATTACAAAGAATAAAAAGGCCTCAAAGTAAATAAAAATCTTCAACAAAGTGGACGTTATTATTATTTCTTAATTTCCTGATCTTAGTGTAGTTAAAGAAAAACAGTCCTGAGATGGGGCTAGGAAAGGTCTCTGCCATGAACCAGCTGTGGGGGGCGATTCCTTACCTGTGCAACAGGGTAGGATTTCAGGAGTCTGCACATACTGCACATAAGCCAGGAAAGGCCCGTCCGTGCTTCCCTATGGAAGACTGAGTCTACTTCACTCTAAGGAAGTGTGGAAAGTCCTTGGAGACATGGGAATGGAAAACCAAGTGCTTTCAAAGCTGCTGTCTCCCCTGAGATGCATCTGCTGCAAATGAGTTTTGTTCAGGTTGGTCACACTGCCCAAGAATCCCACAGGAGGAAACTGCAGGACTCAGTTGCCATTGCCCACAGAAGCAGAGCCATTCTGTTCCAACCAGCTCAGTGCTCCTAACAGCTCTCTCCCAGCCCGCAGAAGAGGCCACAGGTGGCCCATGAAAGCTCCCTGCCTTTACTGAACTTAGGCCTTGAGGAATTTCCAGTATCTGCTTGCTGCAGCCCTCTGGAATCCATTTGCGCACAGTCTTGATGGCACAAACTGCATTGCTTGGTTCTGCCTCTTGGCCTGGCGGCTCTGGGCCATTGCTAGCTTGGAGTCCTCAGAACTGAGCAATGCAGACAGGTGAGGTAACTCTGGTCAGGCCTGCCACCCTCCCAGCATGCTTTACTTCCAGAACTGCAGGCCGGGTCCAAACTCAAGTTCCTTGTCTGTCAAAAGGAGGAATTTGGACACTACCATCAAAGTCTAAGGGAAAAGAGGCACAGCACATAAAGGGCGTTGTTTATATGTCTGTGTTACAGAGGCCCTTCCCTTGAGATTTCTGTGAAAACTAGATCCAGATTTGTACAATTACAAAGTTGGTCCCAAGGCAATAGGGATTTGGATGTCCTCGAAGAAGCAGGTATGGTAATAGCTTTAGATTGTAAAAAAAGAAAACAATCTAGCACAGAGAGAAAAAAGACGAGCTGGCTCCCTGCTCCCCCAGCTCATCCCATGGTATTCTATTCTCAGCCCCCATTCCTCTCAGACTGAGCGCCAGCCTCTGGGCAACCCATAAGGCCCCTGACATGTCCCCTGCTGCCACTCTGACCTCATCTCCTGCCTCCACCCACTTTGCGCACTCTGCTTCAGCCACACTGGACTCCTCACTGCTCTGTGAACATGCCAGGCCTCTATTCCAGCTCCCCTGGGCCTGCAACCCTTCAACCTCTAGCACCCACAAGACTCACTCCTGAACCTCCTGCAACGCTCAGCTCAGATGTCCGCTCTCAGGGGCCACCCTGACCAGCCTGTTTGCATGGCACCAGCACTCCCATCCCCTACCCTTCTCTGTTTCTTCCACAGCAATAGTTACCACCTGACATGGGATGTATTCACTTATCACATTTATGTTTTATATCCCCCATATGAGGATGCTGGCATTCTGAAAGAGTGCCTGGCACATCAGAGGCATGCCATGAACATCTGCTAAATGAATGAAAGGACAAACAAGGTCTCTCTCTTCATGCAGTTTGTTAATAAGAACTATCTTCTTCAGATGTTAGTCAGGATTCTAGTTATCCTCAAGCCCAAGTACCTACATGCACAGGCCCCCAACTCCTCAACACCATCTCTCCTAGGGGGCTGCTGATTAAGCCATTGCCCTGCTGCAGGTGACAGCCCTGGAAGCTTGGTGGGCTGTGCTGGCAGTGCTCTCTGATCAGGATCTGCTGAACTCAGCACTCCACAGCAGCCACAGGGCTACCATCGAGCCTACCATGTAGCCAGACCCTGGGAGTTCCAACCTAACATCACACCAGCAGGGCAATTGCTCTTACCCTATTATTGTGGAATCAGAAGGCTTGGCTCAAATCTCAGCCTCAACACTTACGACCGAGGTGACCTGAGCTTGTTGCTTCTCCTCTCAAAGCCTCGGGAAGTGGGTAGAATAACACCACCTATCTCAAAGGGGCGCTGTGAGTACTAAGTGAGTAATTACATGTGAAGTATTCAAAACAGGATAGCTGGCACAAATCAGGCACTTCATAAACATTAGCAGCTATTATGATTACATTAGTTTTTCATTCAAGACTGCTTAAAAACAAGTTTCCTACTAAAAACTTTTTGAAAATAACATTTATAAGCTTTAGAAAAAGAAAGACATCTTAAAGATCATTTTAAAACGAATCATCTCAAGGTAGTTTTGCAAAACTAGAGTCAGGGCCACGATTCAGGGTCTGAGACAGTTATGCACTGCTGTGTGCTGAACAGCCCCAGGTCCTTTCCACAGACGTCACCTGCCTTTCTCATGGCTGCAGGCACACACTGTGCCCTCATGGCCACAGCACACACTCATCACTGCCGGGCTGGTAAGCACTGCTGGAGCATGAGGATAGAGCCATTTCTCTGCTCAAAACATGCTCACAACTGGTCCTAAGGACGCTGCTGGACTATTTGGTTAGGTTAACTTTGAAAAAGAAAGTTAGAAGAGGAAGAAACAGCCTCTTTTTAAATATTAGTTCTACAGAAGTCAGAAGAGAAGACAAGTATCACTCACCCTACCGTTGCACCCTGACCTGTAACAAATCCCT
The DNA here is from genome assembly GCF_000696425.1 of Galeopterus variegatus. NCBI lineage: Eukaryota > Metazoa > Chordata > Mammalia > Dermoptera > Cynocephalidae > Galeopterus > Galeopterus variegatus. Next base: position 197,176 of record NW_007728378.1, read on the forward strand.
CACATGACATAAAACCAGGCACAAGGGGGTCCAGCAAGACACATGCTTCATGTGCAAGCAGGACTTCGACATCAACTGACATAAGAAGAGTCACTGAATCTAAAGACATGACCTCTATGACAGCACAGAAGGAACACTACTTACATGGAAGGAACCATGTGAAGATCTTCTCTCTCCGCAGACAGTCCTGAAACAGTTTAAGAAAAAACAATTAAAATTGGAAATCATAGATAGAAAAAAATCCAAAGAAAGGCAGAACTCATGATCACCTATCACCTTTGATATCAAACCAAAGTAGTTTATTAAAGAACATATTCATAATCAGTTATTTGGAAGGCAATTTCCCAGAGAAAGAACTCCATAAAAAGTGATTTGATTTCAAACTGAGTCTGGAACTTAAAAGATACTGATAAAGGCTTACAGCCCCAGACTCCCCTAAACCCTGACCCAGAGTCCTAAGCCTGATTGAAGACTAAGGCAGATCTGATTCTCAAATCCCTCTGAATCTATGGGGAGTGGTAAGGAGAAGATGGCGGTGAGGTGAAGATGGACAGCTCAGGACACCCACACAGTCTCAGCTTCACTCTGAAGAGTGATTCACCTGGACCAGAGGATCAATGAGCCCTCCCCTGTGTAGACTGAATGAGCAGGTAAACAAGACCACAAAGATCCCTACAGGCAGCCATAAAGGCCTCTGTCCAGTCATGACTGAAGACTAAAGGAACATAAGAACCCCCAAACAGAGGATATCCACGTCCAGCCGTGACAGAGGAAGAGTGGCTGGATTGACTTTTCCACCCCAAACAGTTAAAAATCAGACAAAAGACATGAAACAAGGGTTTTCAGACTCAGGACAACAGCAGCCCAGGACAGTAATCCTGAGAAGATGGAAAGAGATGCAATGCATCCTGTGATTGTCTGGCCTACGGCTTGGGGAGGGCTTCCAGGCCACAATGCAGGAAGGGAATAGTCAAAGCCAGAGCAGTCCTAAATGGAGGAGACACAGATGAGAATTTAGGGAGGAAAAGGCAGCTAGAGTTAGAGAGCAAGATACCAGAATAGAAAGCACTGCACAGAGAAATACTCCAGAGATGTGTGGTAGATTCCTTTGGGTCTTCACCTGGATACTGATCTACTCAGGTGAACTGAGTAAACAACCTGAGGCCTGGGGAAGAACCAACAGAAAGAAAAAGGACATGCAGTAGCTGTGCTCACACAGATCTGGAAATAGTCCATACTCCCAACAACTACACCAGAGAAATTTTGTAATAGAGAGGACACTGGGCTGATTACTTGGAAGGGCACTGCCTCAGTAGCATGGCCACATTAGCACCAAATTAAACTATGTCCTAAAATAGGCATTGCCTAACAAAGTTTAACAAAAAGCCAGCAAAGGATCTAAATTTTCCCAGTAGCTTAAATGCATTCCAAAACAAACTTTAGAGTATTTAAAAGAATACAAAACCCAACAATAAAACTCAAAATGTCTTTCATCCAGTTAAAAATTACCAGGCACGCAAAGAAGCATGAAAATACACCTCATAATGAGAATAGTTGATCAATAAGAAACAGGCCCAGAAATTACACAAAGATATAGTTAGTACACAAAGACATTAAAATGGCTATTACAAACACATTGCATATGTTCAGGAAGATAGAGAAAAGCATAAAATACTAAAGAAAGACAAGAAAAGCATTTTTAAAAGACCCAAATCAAACATCTAGAGATAAAAAACACATCTGAGATGAAAAATACACTGGATGGGATTAACATCACATTAGACACTACAAAAGAAAAGATTAGTCAATGTGCAGACAGAATAATCTGTACAGACAGAAACATCTAAAATGAAACACAAGGAGAGAAAGATTCCCTTCTCCTAAGAAGCAGAGATACATGTTTAATTGGAGACCTAGAATGGGGGACAGGGTAAGACTAAAATATATTTAAAGAAATAATCGCAAAAAATTTTCAAAAGTTGATGAAAATTAGGAGCCAATACATAGATTCAAGAAGGTCAACAATCCCCAACCAGAAGAAAATATGAAGGAAATTAAACCAAAGTACATCATAATCAAATTACCTACAAAGAAAATCTTAAAAGCAGCTAGAAAAAAAAAAAAAAAAAGAAACATGGCAAGAGCAGCTAAAATCCACTCACTAGCTGCTCTTGCCACAAAAAAACAAAACAAAACCCCCGAAAAGGGGAAACCATATAAGTAGATGGATATGTTAATTTGCTTCACTATAGTAACCTTTTCACTCTCTATATGTATCCTATAACATTATGTTATAGGCCTTAAATATACACAATAAAATTTATCTAAGAAAAAAAAAGGTATGTACAGAGAGACAAACACAGACATGGTAGTCAGAGGACTTCTCAAAAACAATACAAGCCAGAAGCCAATGAAATGACATCTCTAGGGCCGAGCCCGTGGAGCACTCGGGAGAGTGCGGCGCTGGGAGCGTAGCAGCGCTCCTGCTGCGGGTTCAGATCCTATATAGGGATGGCCGGGGCACTCACTGGCTGAGCGCAGTGCGGCTGGTCTCAAAAAGGACAAAAAAAAAAAAAAAAAAAAGAAATGACATCTCTAAAGTAATGAAAGAGGAACCTGTCAACCTAGAATGCTACACATAGTAAAAATAACATTCAAATACAAAAGTAAAATTAGGACTTTTCCCAATAAATAAAAGCTAAAATTATTAATCCAACATACCTGGACCACAAATAATACTAAAGGAAGTCCATAATACAAAAGGAAAATAATATTAGAAGGAAATCTAGATTTACAAAAACAAACAAAAGCACTGAAAACAAAATATGAAATAAATTTAAAAAGCTTTTTGTCTTAATTTTAAAGATAATTTTCAAAGATAGACTAAAGCAAAAATAATAGCAATGTGCTATGGGGCTTATAACAATGTAGCAGTAAAACAACATGACAATAACAACATAAAAGCCAGAAGAAGTGAGGTGGAAGCACACTGCTGCAAGGTTCTTCTACTATATGTGAACTGGTATAATATTACTTACGGACGGACTGTGATAAGTTAAGGATATATACAATGAATCCCAAAGCAACCTTAAAAACAAACAGACATAGCTAATAAACTAATAAAGATGATAAAATTGAATATTAAAAGTACTCAGTTCAAAATAAGACAGAAAAAGAAGTGAAGGGAATCTAATAACAAATATGGAAAATAAAAAAACAGCAAAATTTCAGATTAATACCCAACCACATCAAAATTCACATTATATATTAATGGTCTAAATATCCCAATTAAGAAGCAGAGATTTTAAGATTGGATTTTAAAAAAGCATGAACACACTACATGCTATTATAAGAAACCCACTTTAAATAAAAACATACACATAGGTTAAAAGAAAATGGATGCGAAAAGATGTACCATGCCAACCCTAATTGAAAGAACTGAGACTATATTAATATTTTAAAAAGTGGGCATCAGAGTAAAGAATATTACCAGAAGTAAATATGGGTATTACATAATAATAAAGGGGTCAATTTATCAAGAGAAAATAATCCTAAATGTGCCTAATAAAAAGCTTAAAAATAGATGAAGCGAAACCTGATATAACCAAAATAAACGGACAAATCCACAATTAAAGTGGGAGATTTCTGTACTATTCTCTCCCAAAATGGGCCACAATAATCAACCACATTGTATATTGTAAATAAAATTAAAAATATATACATATATTAACAAAGAAAAAAAAAGAAAAAAAAAGAAATAGATGAATTCACATAGTGGGAGCTTTCTACACTTTTATCTCAACAATTAATTAAAAAAAAAAAAACTACACAGAAGATCAGTATAGTGATATAGGAGACTCAAACAACATTATCATCCAACATGACTTAATTGACATTTATAGAACACTCCACACAATTACAGTGCAATACACATTCTTTTCAAGTGATCATGAAATATTTTCAAAGACCATCTTCTGAGCCATTAAAAAGAGTTTCATTAAAACTTTAAAGGAATTAAATAAGAAAAATGTTTCCTCACACAATGGAATTAAATTAGAAATAAATTAAATTATAAATAAACAATAGAAAAGTATCTGGAAAATCCTTCAAATATTTGGAAAATAAATGTTGTTTAGCACATGGAAAATACATGTTATTTAGCACATGTATAAATAACATATGGATCAAAGAAGAAATCACAATGAAAATTAGAAAGCATTTTGACTGAATAAAAATAAAAAACACACCATATCAAAATGTGTGGGATTCAGCAAAAGCAGTATCAAGAGGGAAATTTATAGCACTAAAATGTCTATATAAGGAAAAAAGAAAGGTCTCAAAATTAATTACCTAAGCTTACTAAAACAAGAAAAGCAAAGTAGGTAGAAGGAAGGACATGAGAATAGAAATGTATCAGCTGGAAAACAAACAAACAAAAAAACCCCCAGAAAATTACTGAAACCAAAAGTTGGTTCTTTGGTGAGATCAATAATATTGATAAACATCTAGCCACACTGATCAGGGAAAAAAGGGAGAAGACAAATTATCAATATCAAGAATGATAAGTAGAGCATTACTACAGATACAAAGGACAGTAAAAAGAAAATTAGGTCAAAACCACAATGTGATACCATTTCACAACTACTGGGATGGCTATGATCAAAGAAGTGGAAAATAACAAGTGTTGGTGAGGATCTGGAGAAATAGGCATCCTCATACATTGCTGGTGGGAATGTAAAATGGTACAGCTACTACAGAAAACACTTTGGTAGCAATTGTTACCAATTTAACTTCTAGGTATATACCCAAAAGAACTGAAAATAGGGACTGTAACAGATACTTGTTCATAGTAGTGTTACCGGGGACAAAAGTCCGGTCGGACTCGGTTCGTTTTTAGGTTAATGAAGAGTCAGAAACCCAAATCAGCAACAGTGGTAAAGCTTTAATGAGTACAGGAAATACAGGGAGGAAGAAACACTTCAAGAGATAAGTGGGCCATTCCCTCAAGCAGTGAATAGCACTTACTGCAAGTTCACAGATGTTTTATTCTACTAATTTTGCAAATGCATTTGTAAGCTTGACTGACATCTTTGATTCATGTTTGGGGCTATAAAACCTCTTTTCTAATGCGCATGTCCTTACCCATAATTCAGTCTGTTATAATGATATGTATTTGTGCATTGCATATGTTTAAGCATCTAATGAGCATTAGCATGTTCAAAGGTTACTGAAGGTCTTAGAATTTCCTCTTCTGCGCATGTCTCTCCATCTGGAAAGTCCCTGGCAAACCCCATGGTTAGATTGTGGGGTCTTTATTCTGTTATGTTGCCCACAAAGGGGTGGGTCTGGGAAGAGTTATAGGTGAAGTCAGTTTTCCATCCCCCCGCCACATGCTCATGACTAACTACCTACCTAACAGTATCACTATTCACAATACCCAAAACATGAGAACCCAAAAGTCCATCAATGGATGAATGGATAAACAAACTGTGATATATTCATACAACAGAATATCCTACAGCTATAAAAAGTAAAGAAGTACTATACATGCTACAACTCAGATGAACCTTGAACATGTTATGCTAAGTGAAAGAAGCCAGACACAAAAGGTCACATATTATATGATTTCATTTATATAAAATATCCAGAGAACAGGCAAATGCATAGAGACAAAAAGCATATTAGTGATTTGCAGGGGATAATGGAAGGGGAAAATGGGGAATGATTACTTAATGGGTTGTGATGTTCCTCTGGGGTGATAAATAAATCATGAAAAAGTTTGAAACTCAGTGGTGTTTGCACAACATTGTGAATGCACCAAATGCTACTGATTTGTGCACTTTAAAATGGCTAATTGCATGTTATGTAAATTTCACCTTAATGAAAATAAATAAATATCCATTGGGTGCTCACACTCAGGACTACTTTCCCCCTGCCATCGTCACCCCAAGCCAGGCATCCAACAACCAGTACAGCCTCTACACACCCCAGAGCCCATTGAAGTTATTCACACTGGCCAATCTTGAGGCTGCTTACCCAGCCTTACAAGTCCCTTCCCATGTAAACCACAATAAAAGCTCCTGCCTACATTAGCACTCACTCCCTCTGCCTCCTGACTGACCCAGCGCATTCCTGTGTCGCCCTGGGTGGCCATCATGCCACCTGTTTCTAGGGATCTATGAGTATCAACTTCTTCCTTTGTGACAATCATTTCCATGTCTTATGTCTTAGCACACCTGATTAAAACAAATCCCAGATACCCTTGAAACACACACATATGATCAGATGACTTTTGACAAAGGTTCCCAAGTAATTAAATGAGGAAAGGATAATCCCTTCAAGAAATGGTGCTCAAACTGGACACCATATACAAAAAAAAAAAAAAAAAGACCTATGACATTTTCTTCACATCCTATATAGAATTAATTCAAAATGTATCACAGACCTAAATATAATAGCAAAAACTATAAAACCTCTACAAGAATGAATGAGAGAAAATCTTAAGAGACCTTCAGTTTTACAAAGAATTCTTAAGTATGATACAAAAGGCATGACTATGAAAGAAAATTGATAAGTTGGATGTTAACTAAATTTAAAACTTTTGATCTTCAAAAGCACTATTATAAAAATGAAAAGTCACCATAGCCCAGAAGCAGGCAAGGAGCACACCCAGGCTCCTAGGCAGGAGCCAAGGGCAGCCCCCTCCACCAGGAGGCAGGCAAGGAGCATGCCCAGATCCCAGGACAGGAGCCAAGAGCAGCACCCCCACCCAGAAGCAGATAAGAAGCAGCAGTTCTGCAAGGTGGCCTACGACAGCCACCGCCACAGCCAGGGCTGCGGCAAAAGTGGCTCACCACCACCACAGTAGCCACAGCCACCATTCAGGCAGCCCACCAGACACTCAACTGCACTGACACAAGGAGAGTCACCAACAGAGCCCAGAAAAGGAAGAGGAAGCCTCTCTCCTCAAAGCCCACTCCAGAGTAACAGAAGAAGCAACAGCTCTACCAGGTGACCAGATATCATCTAGAGATATTGGAAATATGAAAATCCAAGAAAATATGACACCACCAAAAGAATACGATCATTCTTAAATACCAAACACTATGGGCAGGAAAACCTTAAAATAACTGAAATGGAATTCTGAGCAACATCTTAAGGAAACTCACTGAGAAACAAGAAAACTCAGGAGACATAATGAAATGAGGAAAAAAAAAAAAAATCCAGGACATGAAGGAGGAAATTTACAAAGAGATTAATTCCTCAAAAAAGGATGTAGCAGAACTCATGGAACTGAAGGATTTATTCAATGAAATAAAAAACACGATCAAGAGTTTAAGCAGCAGGCTCCAGCAAGCATAAGAAAATTTCTGATCTCGAAGATAGTCTTTTTGAAATAACCCAGGCAAACAAAAAAAAAAAAAAAAAGGAAAAAGAATTTTAAAAAATGAAGAAAATCTAAGAGAGCTAGAAGACAACCTTAAGCACACAAACATCTGAATCATGGATGTTCCAGAAGGGGAGGAGAAAGGAAAAAGCTTGGAAAACCTATTCAATTAAATAACAGAAAACTTCCCAGGTATACGGAAGGACATGGACCTTCAGACCCAGGAGGCTCAAAGATCCCCAAACAGATTCAATCCAAAAAGATCCTCTCCGAAACACGACAGTCAAACTGGCGAAGCTCAAAGACAAACAGACAATCTCAAGAGGAAAGTGTGAAGTCACCCATAAGGGAGCCCCTTCAGAGTAATAGCAGATTTCTCAACAGAAACTCTACAAGCCAGAAGAAAATAGGATGATACATTGAAAATACTAAAAGAACAAAACTTCCAGCCAAGAATACTATACTCAGCAAGACTATCCTTCAGAAATGAGGGAGAAATAGCATATTTTCCAGATGAATAAAAACTGGAAGTTCACCACCACACAACCAACCCTGAAAGAAATCCTCAAGGGAGTTCTGCATCTGGAATCTGAAAAATGATAATCACTACCACAAACACAAGAAGAACAAAGCCCACCAGTAAACAAAAATGCAAATGAGGGAGAGAAAGAAACTAAATCTTACCACCCCAAAATCCATAATGACAATGAAATAAGAGCAAACAAATTCTCAGTCTCTTTGGAAGATGATAGGGAAATAATTCATTTTTGTAAATTTTTGCATTTTATAGTAAAAAGTTAAAAAAATAAAAGAAAAGAAAATTCAGGCCAATGAGCTCTGAATATTTTGTAATAGATCTGAATATTTGGTAAGTAAAAAGGAAGAGTCAAGCATTTATCCTGCTTTTCCTATATGAATTGTTCCTCAGGGTAACCATAAATAGCTGAGGAGGGAACACTCTGTCTATTGAAGCATCCCAGCTAGTAAACAAAAAGGAAATAAAACAATTAGAATATGGTATTTTACAAGCCCCTATTTAAATAATAGATCTAGTAAATGGTCTATTGAAGCATCCCAGCTAGTAAACAAAAAGGGAATAAAACAATTAGAATATGGTATTTTACAAGCCCCTATTTAAATAATAGATCTAGTAAATGATCATCAATGTCTGCTAACATCACAGAGAGATGATCAGACTTAATGGGCCTCCTGCAGTAAGAATGTATACCTCTGAAGCTAAATCTAACCTGAGTGAGACCAAGCCTCAGGATCCAGCAACAAATCATCAGGAAATGCAGAGGATGGCAGAACATGTTAATTGACACTACTGGGATGGAGCCAGCAAATCCAGACCAAAGTTGGGAAACTTTATGGTAAAGGAGAAAAAAATAGATGAAGGGAGAACCTACAAAGTAAAAGAAGTTTAAGAGACAACTGACATAGCAACCAATGCAACAAGCAGAAGTTGTTTGGATCCTGATGTAAGCAAATCAATTGTAAGAAAGAAAGAAGGGAGAGAATTGGAGAAATTTAAACATGCTTAGTCTTTGATTATATTAATGAATTACTATTGATTTTTCTTTCTTTCTATTTTTTTTTTTAAAGATAACCGGTAAGAGGATCTTAACCCTTGGCTTGGTGTTGTCAGCACCATGCTCAGCCAGTGAGCAAACCGACCATCCCTATATAGGATCCGAACCCATGGCCTGGGTGTTATAAGCACCACACTCTCCCGAGTGAGCCATGGGCTGGGCCACTATTGATTTTTAAAATGTGATTGTATACTGCAGTTATGTCTTTTATAAAAGA
>NW_007728378.1:206580-208211 GCF_000696425.1 Galeopterus variegatus
GAACCGGTCTGTATGTGGGATCCGAACCCACGGGCGGGAGCGCCGCCGCGCTTCCCAAGCGCACTGGATAAGTGCGCCACTGGGCCGGCCCGTAAATACTTTTTTTTAATGGGCAAAATAGTTGATCTGATATTTCACCAAAGGTAATATGTGGATGGCAATTAAGCACATGGAAAGATGGTCTGGCAGGGAGAGAGGAAAGCATGCTGTTTAGACCAGCCAGAACCAACTGAAAAAAAAGACTGCAGGTCACATGGAGACATTTTCATCCACATTCTGAATGCCACAGCAGAAGAAATCTAAAACAAGACAAATATCCAAGAGAGAAACATACATACCAGAAGAGGTCAGCACTATCTGCTAGACAGAGACAGGCAGGCAGACCATGTTGGATTATGTGCTTGTGATCCACTAGTGGGAAAAAGTGCTGGGCTTGGGGGATGTGAGCAGGGTGGTCAGAACTCTGCCAATGATCCGGGACATTAGCAGCAAGCCCCGCCCAAGGAGTTCTGACCACACTGGGCTGGACTGGGCCCCCCTCCGTCCACGGTGCCTCTGCTTGGCTCAGGTGGGCTTCCTAGGCATTGGGCCTGGGTCCTCTGCTCTTCTCTGCTGACTATGCCCACCTCCCTAGGTGAGCCCACCCAGCCCACAGCCAAAAGTTCTCTTTTTACCTACTGATAATTTCCTATTAATTTCTCTGTCCTTGCTCTCTCCCCTAAACTCCTATATCAACTGCCTACCTGACCAAACCACTTGGATGCCTATTATGTAAAGTCCAAGACCAAATCCTTAACTTCCTCCCAGCCCAAACCTGACCCTCCCCACATCATCCTGCCTGAGTTGCTCAAGCCCCTTGCAGTCTAACCACTCTACCTTTCAGCAGCTCCCACCCCTCACCACTGTTCTACTGCAGCCTGACACAGCCTCTGCATCAGACCTGCCTCTCCTCCTGCCTTCCCCACAGCCAGAGCCTTTGAAAACGGGAAGTGGGACCATGACTGTCCACTGCACTAAGGGCTGACAGCCGATCTCCTCAGGCACTGTCAGTAGCCCTGTTCTCCTGACCTCATCTCCCACACCCACTTTCTCACCCCCAGTGCTCCCCCTCCTTTCTCTTCCTGTAGTCCACCAAACTCATCCTACCTTGGGTGTCTGCTCCAGCTGCTCCTCCTGCCCAGGACACATGCCTGGCTCCCTCCTGTCACCCAGCTGGAATGCTGCCTCCTCAGAAAGGCCTTTCTTGACCACCAGTCAGGCAGTTTCCACCACTCTTGGTCAGTCCTCCTGGTCTAATCCATCTAGCATGTACCTGCTGCATTTTGAAGTAATTTTCTTTGGTTTGGGTCTCCAATCTACCCCTAGAAATAAACCCCATGGTGGCAGGTACCTTACCTGTGTGTCCCATGCCACACTGCAGGGCCTGGAAGAGCTCTTGGAGGAGGCAGGCCCTCAGCAGATGTTGGACGAGAGGACAGACAGGCAGCTGCCCCAAGTGGGGGTCAATGCACAGGAACCCAAAGGAAAACAAGAGAACTTTAAGTCCAGGACACACATGCCTCCGCATCTGTGTGTACTCTTTCTTTTTTAAAAATCACAAAATGAAATATTGGACAGGTGAGAAAAAAGAA
>NW_007728378.1:209183-210657 GCF_000696425.1 Galeopterus variegatus
CGCAACACTGAGGGTTGCGATCCGTTGCCGGACACGAAAAAAGACAAAAAAAAAACAAAAAAAACCGAACATGTCTGCTTAGATGTCATCTCTTCAGAGTTCAGGATGCTTCATGTGCTCAAATGCCCAGGTGGAAGCTGCTGCTGACCACGCCTAGTCTGGTTGGACATGGCCGAGAGGCCAGGCTCTAGTGTTGCCACCAATTTGCAGACACATGCTAGCAATGTGGGAGACCACACACCCACAACAGAGTTCTTTCATTTGATATTTTAAAAACACAGACTAGTAATAAGGCAATTAAATAAATAAATAAATAAGCAAAATTGTATACATTTTGCAGATTTAGCCATGACACAATTAACAGCCATATTATCATATTTGAGCTACTATCTGTAATTTTCTTACTTTTAGGTATGGGGAATTTCATGGAATCCTGCAGTATTCCAACCAGAACACCTACAAAGTGCAGATGCCCTCCCTTACAGAGGGAGGGTTTTGTCCTCCTCGCACCCACTCTCTCCGACCAGAGTGGCCTCGACATCCCAACAGCCTGAAAACGGACAGCAGACAGAGCCACTCAGCTAAGGGACAAGGGTGTTCTAGATACCTCTGAGGCCCCCATCTCAATGCCAGGTGCCCCCTGCCCTTGCCTTCCCACTCCCACACCACCCGCACACATCCACACACCTGACGCCTCTTGTCACTCTCACCACGAACATAGCACATCAGAGTTTTGATGTTCACATTACGGAATGGCCTGGCTCCTCACTATGAACCCAAGGACATTTTCAGCTGTCCCCACCTCGCTCAGGAGGGCAGGGCAAGGACTCCTTCCAATACGCAGTGTTGGGTTCCTGGGCTGCCCTGCTGGGAGAGGATGAACCAGCAGCCAGCAGGGGCCTGCAGGGCATAGGGGCTACAACCGTGAGCCACCTGTGGACTGTCTGTCTCAGCCTGCCACTCCCAAAGACCACTTTATGATGACTTGGGGTGATGCCGGTGGCTTCTCAGCTGGACATGCTTGGAAATGCAGCTCTCAGAAATCTGTTCATAGGTCCCATTTTTGCTAAATGTGCCTGCAGGAGCTCAGACTTTGAGAGATCTCAACACAGGAAGAAGAGCAAATGCTACTATGTTTTTACCCCCCAATTAAATAAGACACAGCAAGAATCTGACTCCAGAGGAGGACAGCCTTGACTCTGGATTTCTCCAGATCTGGGGGACACGGTGTCTCATTAACTCGCCCCCTGCAGTAGAGTGAACTGAGAGGTCTGCGGTGCCAACAAGAAGTCAGGAGGTGGAGATAATGGAGTCTACAAAAGCTTCTATATAGGGAGGATAGGCACTGATGATTCGATTTAATTCCTATCACAGAATCCACCAGTGCAATTACCATTGCTAAATAATTAGCACTCTTGGTGATGGTCTCAGCAGAAAAGAGAAGGAAATAGTCAGAGCAGCAAACTGCTTTACT
>NW_007728378.1:211028-218571 GCF_000696425.1 Galeopterus variegatus
AGGTCTGCGGTGCCAACAAGAAGTCAGGAGGTGGAGATAATGGAGTCTACAAAAGCTTCTATATGGGGAGGATAGGCACTGATGATTCGATTTAATTCCTATCACAGAATCCACCAGTGCAATTACCATTGCTAAATAATTAGCACTCTTGGTGATGGTCTCAGCAGAAAAGAGAAGGAAATAGTCAGAGCAGCAAACTGCTTTACTCCTCCACCACCACAAAAAAAAAAAAAAAAAAAAAAAGGCACCGTAAGGCCAATTCTTGGCCATGATAATGATTGATGAGGCCAGAGGAGACAGACCCCGAGGACCCTGTGCCTGATCCCTGGCCTGGGACCACAGACCCTGACCTCCCGGCAGACACTCACAATTGTGAGGTCTCCTCCATTCAGTAGCTCAATGCCATGCCTTGGCACCTGCCCATTTCCAGGGAGGGTGTACTTTTGGTTTCTTTTTCCTATTAAGATAGATCATACTTCATGTGTGTGAACTTAGATATACACGCCCATGTTTCAATCTTTTAAAATTGTATCGATGGGCTTTATTCACTATCAACTTGTAATAATTTATAAAACAATTTTTGCTTCAATGTCTGTATATGAACTTATTAAATTAAAATTTTCAGCTTTGCTATTTTTACTTGCCCAGTTTTCTGAGTGATTCACTCATTCCAGAATCAGACATGAGAAGTCTACCTGGCCTCTCGCCAGGGTACTGAAGATGCCGAAATTATATCTACTAGGGCTGGCCAGTTAGCTCAGTTGGTTACAGCATGGTGCTGATAACACCACCAAGGTCCAGGGTTCAATCCCTGGACCAGCCAGCCGCCAAAAAAAAAAAAAAAGAAAAGATAAAAGATAAATATATCTACTAGACCTACACAACTCCCCAAATGACAATCTATCAGTGGTAGACAATTAGTTCTACACAGCTCTGCCCCACAACCTCCCATGATAGCAGCTGCCAAGCAGTGGACAGCAGGTCATGTGCTCTGTGTGATGACTGTCTATCCTATGGTTGGAAAATACATGCTACTCTTCATGTAGAAGTTTTGAAAGTACAGAAAAGTGCAGAAAATACATTTAAAAGTACCTCCAACTCCCAGATAGAAGCACTGATAACAGTAGGGTATAATTTCTTCTAGTACTTTCTCATTATAACATCTATCTATATACTTTTTAAAGCAAAATAAGATCAAACAATTTAGTATATCTATATCTGAAATGTTTGTAGAAAATGTCCATAAAAGCTTGTTTTTAGCCTTTTAAGAATGTTTAATAATATTCAAAGAAATTTGTCTATAAAAATCACATATCTAGTTGAGATTACCTGGATTGCTTTTATGATTAGAAAAATGCTTATGCATCTCAAAGATTATATTAATGTTCACATAATTTTGCTCTAATAATAAAAACGCATATTTTTTTCTATGAGTATAAAAGTGATCTATATTCATTTAGGAAAATTTAGAAAATTCAGACGTATGTGAAAACAGATATCAGCAGTGATCCTAACTCTCAGAGACAGACACTGTAAGCCATACTTCCTTAAGGCCTTTAAAATACATACACACATACACACACACACGCACACATACATGCAGGCACACACACTTATATATATACACACACACACACATATATATACACACATATATATATACACACATATATATATACACACACACACACACATATATATATATATATACACACACACATATATACACACACTTATATCTTATGTTGTATAGGCTGTTTTTACATGTATTATTGACTTATGTACCAGTATACTGGGCACATTTTCTCATGTCATCAATCATTCCTATAAACCCTAATTACTGCCTAATATTCTATTGTGTTGTGGAAGTACAATAACAGATTTGCTAAATTCTCTATTTTTAGGTATTTTCGCTGCTTCCAATTGTTAATTATTTAAATTAATGCTACTATAAACATCCTCTGTACATAAATTTAGTGACTATCTCTTGCAGATAAGTTATAAGAGTAGAATTTCCAGCCAAAGTGCACAAATATTGCTAAAGCCTCTCGAACATATGGACAAAAAGCCCTCCAGAAACGTGTTTCCCTACAGTCACACTCTGAAACACATGAAATGACAACCTTGATCTCTGTGATTCCCTGCTAAACCTTCTCTAAACATATGCTAATAAGACAGTCGAAGAATGATGCATATACATTTACTTCATTAATAGTGAGGTTCAGCATCTTCCCACATTCGCCGGTGCTGTGGATTCAATGCCTCCTTCAAACTCATTGAAGCTTAAACTGTGTCCACCAAAGTTCCAGGTATTGGAAAGTTGGCCCCACTGTGACAGTGTTGAGAGGGTGGGAAATCCTATTATGATGCTTGAAAGATGAGGCCTTGGGGAGGTGATTGAATGGTAAGGGTCATGCCCTAGTTCATGGGCAAGGTTCTGAGGGCTTTAAAAGGAGAGCGTGTGAGAGTCTCTCTCTCTCTCTGCTATGCCATTTTCTGCCATGTGAGACCCCTGCATTGCTGTAAAGCCACCACCAAGAAGACCCTCGCCACATGTGTTCCCTAGACTTTGGACTTCTCAGCCTCTGAAACTATAAGCAATAAATTTCATTTTCTTACAAATTATCCAGCTCCATATATTTTGTTATAAGCAACAGGAACGGACTAATACAGCTGGTATTTGTGTTCGTGACGAGAAGGGAACCAATGAAACACGTGAAGAGTATAAAGAGAGAGAGGCATCATTAATTTCTGGCCAAAGGTTCAACAAATTTAAGTAAGTGCACTACAGAGAAGGAAAAATTCTTGTGTTTTTAATGGTGAAATAATTTTTTTTAGTGCACCTAATAATAGATTTAAATTGGGGACAGAGGGCATTGGAAATCACTGTGAATTCAGGGCTAAAAAGGTTTATCTCCAGTTCTCTCACTAAAAGTAGTCTCCACAATACTCATGCACAGATCTGGAGCCAAGAGTTTAGACTCTAATACTACTTTCCACAAAGAAAAAAAAAAATTCCCTGTTGAGTAGCTGCTTCTACAACTTGATGTAGAAAGAAATCAGAAGACCTGAAACATGGTATTCTAACCAGAAAGCAAGGCACCTTCAAACAATGTGGGGGCAGCACTGGGCAACACTAAGTGGCAGCTGAAAGGACCCTCAACAAACCTGCAGCCATCTCAGCATTCAAGAGAATATTATTCTAGTTTAAGTCTGAAACAGAACTCAAATCATCTTAGAATATGCAAAGAAGTCATCCATCCTACCAATTAACTGGTCTAATCATATTTCTGCATGCTTTTACTGCTGATGTATTTTTTTTTAAATTTACTAACATTGCTTAAATTATTTTTAAAAATTGATTAGTATAAATATATTTTACATATTGAGCCCTAAATAAAGTACAAACAGCAGTAAGTGTTCTTCTCCAGGTACAAAAGCCTGATAGTGTTAAAGACCTTTGCCATTTTCCCCCTGGCTTATTTATCATTTATCTGTCAATGTAAAGATGCCATCTCTACTAACCACTTGGCTGTTACATGTTTCCCCTTCCTCTTATTGGAATGTAGTGATTCTGCCCTACAGAGGTTCTGAAATCCACCAATCTTTTAGTTTCTAGATTTGGTGTCACAACTAGAGAAGTCACATGAAAAATATTTGCCCACATTTTCTGCTCCTGGTGTGTGGCGTTTGCTCACCCCGCCAGCTCCCTGGTGTCTTTCCCTAACTCTGACAGGGACGACCCTTCTGCCGCCTTCAGGATATCTGCTGCTCTCACCTCTGCCATGCACCCCCAAGAGATGCCCCAGGTCACCCATGTCCACTGAGAAGCCCACCCCTCTTCCACAGCCTCCTCCCATATGGTTCAGCCACATAGCCCTCACTCTGAAGTAAAGTCAACCTTGCCACAAGGTGAGGATTGTCAAGGGTTAGCTAGATACAGCTGAGCAAGTCAAATAGCATGATGCGTTCCCTGAGTCCAGCCTGACTGGGCTTCACGCAAATCAGAACTTCTCTCACGCTGACCTCCTTTTCATGGGCTGGGCTCTAAGTTCTCTGCTCGATCCTGCAGAGTCTTTCAGCACTAGTACCACCTTGTTTTCATTTCTTTAGCTTTACAGAATGTTTTGATGTCAAATAAGATAAGCAGCCCTAAACTGCTGTTCTTTTCCAAACTTTGTTGGCTGCTCTTTTACATTTTATTTCCTTGTGACATTTAGAAGCAGTTAATTAATTTCCATAAAATATCCTGTGGCAATCACATTCATCTTTTGAAAATTTTTAATTATAAAATATACTAGGTAGATGACATCAGTGGGAATGACAGAGTAACAATTGCTGACAGTTTAGCCTGCCATAAAAGCAATGAGAACATCGGCAAAAAGTGTGTCATAATTAACTTTTTTTTTTTTTTCCTTTTATCTTTTTTCGTGTCCGGCAACGGATCGCAACCCTCAGTGTCGCGCCCGTACTGGACCGGGACCGGCAACGGGATCGCAACCCTCAGTGCTGCGCCCACACCTCGCTCAGCCAGTGAGCAGGAACCGGTCTGTATGTGGGATCCGAACCCTCGGCGGGAGCGCCACCGCGCTCCCAAGCGGCGCACTGTAGCAGTGCGCCACCAGGCTGGCCCTCATAATTAACTTTTTAAGAAGTTCAGAAATTAACCAAAGGCTTGCAGCAGTTCAAGGATCATTTATTCAAGAAAAAATGGATCTTGGTAGGAACAGTGAGCTTTGTGGCATTTTAATTAACCCTATGCTGTAGATTGGATGCCCCCGCCCACCGCAATGAAGCTTAAAATACCCACTGTAACTGTTGAGGATGGGAAATCCTGCTATGGTAATTGAAGGTGGGGCCTTGAAGAAGGATTGCATTGTAGGACTGTGCTGTAGTGAATGGATTAATAATGGTGGTCAGGGGTGTGGTTCTGAGGGTTTTAAAAGGAGAGCACATGAGGAACTATCTCTCTGTCTGCTCCACCATTTTCCACCATGTAACACCCTGCACTGCTATAAGGTCACCTTACCAGATGTGTTCCTTGGACTTTGGAATTCCCAGCTTCTTAAACTGTAAGCAGTAAATTTTGTTTTCTTTATAAATTACCCAGTTCTGTGTATTTTGTTATAAGCACAGAAATGGACTAATACACCCTACTTCCAATCCCTTCCTCCCAGCTCCACGAGCTCAGCAGCCACAGTGAGAGCCAGCAGCCTGGCAGGCATGGAAGGGGCAGGGCACAATGGGAGGCCCTCAATGCTGCAATCATCTACATTTTTAAAAAAGGATCTCAACTCATTAACCTAAACTTCTACCTTCAGAAACTAGAAAAACAAGAGAAAACTAAACCCAAAGTAAGCAGAAAGAAGGGAATGACAATATTAAAGCAAAAATAAAGAAAAGAACAAAACAAGGTTGTTTCCTTGAAAAGATCAACAAAATAGACAAACCTTTACCTAGACTGAAAAAGAAAAAAAAAAAAAACCAACTCAGATCACAAAAATTAGAAATGAAAAACGGGACTTTACTACGAACCCTACAGAAATTTAAAAAAAAAAAAGATTATTAGGAAATACTATGAACAATTTTATATCAACAAATTAGATAAGGTAGATGAAATGAACAAACTCCTAGAAACATGTACAAACTATAGAAAGTGACTCAAGAAAAAGACAGAAAATCAAATAGAACTAAAATAAGTAAAGATTAAGTAATCAAAAAAAACCTTCCACAAAGAAAAGCCCAGGACCAGATGGCTTCACTAGTGAATTCCACCAAACATTTAAAGCAGAATTAATGCCAGTCCTTCACAAACTCCTAAAAGTTAGATGACAAAAGGACACCTCCTAACTCATTCTGAGGCCAGTACTACCCTGATACCAAAACCAAAGACATCATAACTACAAACCCATTTATCTCTTATGAATATAGATGTAAAACTTCACAACAAAATACTAGCAAACCAAATCCAGCAGTATATAAAAAGGATTACACACCATGACTAAGTGGGATTTATCCCAAGAATGCAAGGTTGGTTTAACATTCAAAAATCAATCAATGCAATACATCATATTAATGGAATAAAGGCCAAAAACTGAATGATCATCTCAGTAAATGCAGAAAAAGTATTTGATAAATTTCAATATCTTTCATTATAAAAACACTCAAAAAACTAGAAATAAAACAAACCTTTCTCAAGCTAATAAAGGATATTTATTAAAAACTCACAGCTAACATCATACTCAATGGTAAAAGACTGAAAGCTTTCCCCTCAGGAACAGGACAAGGATGTTTGCTCTTGCAAATACAATTCAACACTGTATTGGCGGTATTCACCAGGGTAATTAGGCAAGAAAAAGAAATACAGGGCATCCAGATTAGAAAGTAAAAATCTAATTATCTCTATTTGGAGATGACATGATCTTATATAAAGAAATTCCTAAAAAAAACCTAATTCCACTAAAAATTCCTAAAAAGAAATTCCACTGAAAAACTATCACAAGTAATGAACAAGTTCAACAAGGAGGCAGGATACAAGATCAATATATCAAAAGTAACTGTATTTCTATACACTGGCAATAAACAATCCGAAAAGGGAATTAAGAAGACAATTCCATTTATAACAGCATCAAAAAGAATAAAAAACTTAGGAATAAATTTAACAAAAGAAGTGCAAGACCTGTACACTGAAAACTATAAAATAATTTAAAGAAATTAAATAAGATCTAAATAAATGGAAAAACATCCTGTGTTCATAGACTGAAAGACATAATATTAAGATGGCAATTCTCCCCAAACTATTCTCTAAATTCAATGCAATCTCAATCAAAATCCCAGCTGACTTTCTGGCATAAATTGATAAACTGATTCTAAAATTAATATGGAAACTCAAGAGACCACGAATAGCTAAAACAATCTTGAAAAAGAAAACCAAAGTCAAAGGACTCACACTTCCCAATATGAAAACTTATTACAAAGCTACAGCACTAAATATATTGCCTCATGGGTATGTTGTGGGCTGAACTGAGTCCCTGCAAAATTCATGTATTGAAGCCCTAACACTCAATTTGATTGTATTTAGAGACAGGACCTTTAAAGAGGTAATTAAGGTTAAACGAGGTCATAAGGGTAAGGCCCTCATCCAATAGGACTGGTGCCCTTACAAGAAGAGGAAGAGATGGCAGAGACATGCATGCACATACAAAAGGCACAGCAAGAAGACAGCCATCTTCAAACCAAGGAGAGTGGCCCCAGGAGAAAGCAAAGCTAACAACACCTTGATCTCGAACTTCCAGCTTCCAGAGCTGTGAGGGAATAAACTGCTACTGTTTAAGCCATTCAGTGTGTGGTATTTTCTTATGGCAGTCCTAGAAGACTAATTCAGGGTATAAGATAGATATATATAGGGCCGGCCCGGTGGCGCACTGGATAGTGCGCCGCTTGGGAAGCGTGGCGGCGCTCCCGCCCGAGGGTTCGGATCCCACATACAGACTGGTTCCCGCTCACTGGCTGAGCGAGGCGCGGGAGCAACGCCGAGGGTTGC
>NW_007728378.1:218581-264865 GCF_000696425.1 Galeopterus variegatus
TGTTGCCGGACACGGAAAAAAAAAAAAAAAAAAAAAAAAAAAAAAAAAAAAAAGATAGATATATATAGACACAGACATATATATATGAAGGTACTTCAAAAAGTTCATGGAAAAATAGAATTAAAAGACAACACAAATCTTTTCATGAACTTTTTGAAGTACCCTTGTATACATGTGTATATACATACATGCATACACGCATATATATATGAAAGACAATTAAGAATCAACAAATAAACCCCTACATTTACAGTCAACTGTCTTTGACTAAGGCTGCCAAGACAATTCAATGGAGAAAGACTATTCATGTTAACCAATGGTGCTGGAACAACTGGATGGCCACATGCAAAAGAATAAATGTGGAATCTTACTTCATACCATATACAAAAATTAATTCAAAATAGATCAAAAATCTAAATATAAGGACTGAACCTATAAAGGGTTCACTAGAACACCAACTAGAATGGCTGAAATAAAAAAGACAGACAATAACAAGTGTTGGTAAGGATGTACAACACTGGAACCCTCATACATTGCTGGTGGGAATGTAAAATTGCACGGCCATTTGGGAAAACACTGGCAGCTTCTTTCCCCCTACAGGAGGAAGAGAAGAATAAAGGGTAAATGCTTCTGTGTATGGGGTTTCTTTTGGGGAAAATGTTCTGAAATTAACATTTCAGATGATGGTTGCATTACTCTGAATATACTGGAAATCACTCAATTGTACACTTTAATGGGGTAGATTTTATGGTATGCAAATTATATCTCAATTCAAAAATATATTTTCTTCAGGCTTGTAGAGTTTCTGTTGAGAAATCTGCTGTTACTCTGAAGGGGCTCCCTTAATAGGTGACTTCACACTTTCCTCTTGCTTCTTTTAAGATTGTCTGTTTGTCTTTGAGCTTTGCCAGTTTGACTGTCATGTGAAATGTCTCTTCAGTGAAATGTCTCTTCATGTCTTTTGTGCAGTTTCTAGCTGAATTGTCTATTTTTTTAATGTTGAGTTTTGAGAGTGCTTCATATTCCAGGACCAGTCTGTTCTCAAATATGTTGTTTGCAGATATTTCTCCCAGTCTGTAGCTTTTCTTTTCATCATCATAGCAGGATATTTCACATAGAAAAAGTTTTTAATATTGATGAAATCTAATTTATCAATTTCTCATTATGTTGTCTAACTGAGTCTTCTTGTATCTCAGTTAGTTTCCTTAACATTGTTGCCTGAATTCCTTTTCAGTCATTCCAAGGGTATCCTGCTATGTAGGGTCTGGTATTTGACAATTACTGTATTCCTTTTGCTGGGTCATATTTTCTTGGTTTTTCACATTTCTAATATCTCTAAATTGATGTCTGGTCATCTGGTAGAGCAGCTGCTTCTTCTGTTACTCTGGGTGGGCTTTGAAGAGAGAGACTTTCTCTTCCTTTTCCATTCTTTACTGGTGACTCTCCTGTGTCAGTACAGTTGAGTGGGTGGTGGACTGCCTTCACAGTGTCCATGGCTGGTACTGTGGTGGCAAGCTGCCCTCGTGGTGGTGGCTGTGGTGGGCCACCCACATGGAAGTGGTTGTTTTAGGTGTGTTCCTTCCTTCTGCTAGGTAGGGGGTGCCACCCACAGTTCCTGCCTAGGTTCCCTGGTGTGCTCCTGCCTTCGGCTAGGCAGTACAGCTGCCCACAGCTCCTGCCTAGGACCCCATGCATGCTCTTGCCTTCTGCCAGGCTGTGGGGCTCCCCACAGCTCCTGTCTAGGACCTGGGCATGCTCCTGCTATAGTGGATTGAATTATTTCCCCCCAAAACTCCCTGAAGCTTGAGTTGTGTTCCCCAAGTTTTACATATTATGAACTTAGCCCCCACTGTGATTGTTAAGAGGGTGGGAAATCCTATTATAGTAATTGTAAGGTGGGGCCTTGAAGAGGTGATTGGGTTGTAGGACCGTGCATTAGTGAATGGATTAAAAATGGTTGTCGGGGCGTGGTTCTGGGGGCTTTAAAAGAAGAGGAGAGTCTGTCTCTCTCTCTTGCTCTCTATCTGTCTTTCTCTCTATCTTTGCTCTCTCTGCTTCCATCATCTTGCAATGTGAGACCCCTGAGTCACTGCTGCCACTACCAGTCTGTCTCTCTCTCTTGCTCTCTCTGCTTCCATCATCTTGCAATGTGAGACCCCTGAGTCACTGCTGCCACTACCAGATGGACTTTGGACTTCCCATCATCAGAAACTGTAAGCAATAAATTTCATTTTCTTTATAAATCACCCAGTTCTGTGTATTTTGTTATAAGCAACACAAAACGGACTAATACACCTGCCTTCTGCTATTTTGATTTCTGACTTAACTACTTTAGTCAGAGAATATAGAAAGAATTTGAGATTTACATTGTGACCAAATATGAGGTCAGATTCTGGGAATGTTTCATGTGTTTCAAGAAAACATGTATTATCTAATTAGCGGTAGTTTTTTATATGACCAAGAGATAGAGCTTGATATTTGTGTTATAAAATCGTGTATACTTTTATTTATGAATGTGTAATTGATCAATTATTGAGAAAGGAGTGTGAAAATAGTCCATATGATTATAAATTCATTAATTTCTCCTTTAAGTCAGCCAATTTTTCTATATATTCTCAGGAGTAGTTATTATATGTATATAAATTATATATTGTGAGGCTTAGCTATTATGTACCTTTATCATGATTATTTTCTTTTATCATCATAAAGAAACTATATTTTACAATAAAAAGCTTTTTGTCTCTATATTTATTCATCTGATGTTAACAGAGCTATACCAGTTTTGTTGTAGGTGTTAATTGCCTAGTAGATTTACTTTCTCTATATATTCTGGCAGGCTTTCTCCGGGATAATATTATTTAAAGCATTTAGGTAGTGTATCTTAAATCCAATCTTAAGAGCCTCATGTCTTAATCAACTTGCCTGGTACCCTGAAGCACAGATCTGGAAGACTGCATGCAAGTCTGGCAAGTGGAGTCCAGTGTAGATCCAGGGTTCTGGACTTCGGCAGCTAGAAAATAGGACTGTCATGCAAAGCTCACAAGCTCAGTTTTGGATATGTTACAACTGAGGTGCTTATTAGACTTGCAAATGTAGATGCCAACTAGGTAACTAGACAGATTAGTCTGGAGTTGATGGGTGAGGCTGAGAGTGGGAGTCATCAGAACACAGCCAGCATTTAAAGCCAAGAGAGTGGATGAGACTCGAAGGAGCTAGGGAAACGGAGGTGCAACCAGCCGTGCTGAAGAGAGTGGAAGCAGGAAGAGAGAAGGCAGTGCCCTGGGAGAGCATGTGGAGACTAGCAGCCCTTTAGAGGGAAAGGCAAAACAAGAGGATTGAAGTATAAACCTTTACATTCTCCCATCTCCAAAACTGAAACAAAGTAAGAAGGCACTGGAGTATGACCAAGCGGCTCTGTGCATGTCCCACCCACTAGCTGCCCTAGCAACAGGCCCCCTTCCCAAAGCTAACAATGAAAACACCACACACAAATGAAGAAAACAGAAATGAGAGGCAGAGCCAAGATAGTTGTGTTGGTTCCTCCTTAGTGAAAGTTTTGGGAGGAGCCATTGAAGCAGATAATGAACAGATCCTGAGGAAAGAAATCTGGGGGCCGGCCCGGTGGCGCACTGCTACAGTGCGCCGCTTGGGAGCGTGGCGGCGCTCCCACCGAGGGTTCGGATCCCACATACAGACCGGTTCTGGCTCACTGGCTGAGCGAGGTGTGGGCGCAACACCGAGGGTTGCGATCCCGTTGCCTGTCCCGGTCTGGTACGGGCACGACACTGAGGGTTGCGATCTGTTGCCGGACACGAAAAAAAGACAAAAAAAAAGAGAAATCTGCACATGACAAAAGGGAAGGTTAAGTCAGTGCACACAGAGGAACCTCTGGGTGGAGCTGACAGGTCACATTAGTCACATGGCTGCACATTTTCACTGTCATTCTCATAACATCATTGACATAAGGCAGACCCTCACTCCATGGGGCCCACATGAAATGGCCAGAATGGTAGGGTACTTAGAAGAGTCCTGCCCGTCCTGTACTCCCCGCATGCACCATGCAGGCTGGGCTCTCCCAAGCAGGTGCAGAGCAGGGTGGCAGCAGGTGCAGACACTTCTTCAGGGAGCATCCACTGTATTTGGAGGAAAGAGAGGAGTACACAAATAGCCATGGCACAAGGTAAGGTAGGAATCTCCCTCTGCCTTCATAAAGTAATCATTAGCGAGCTACAACATTCAAAAGGAAACACTGCTTCCTCCTGGGAAGAGAAGGAAAACTGCATGGACAGATAAGGTGGTATTTGCATCAGGCCATGTGGACAGGATTGGATATACAGTCTGCAGAAGGGCAGTCCTGGCAGACGAAAGCAAGAACAAGGTCAGTGGCTTAGCCCATTTGGTTGCAGCGTAAACAAAGTAAAAGGGAGAAGTAGTAGGTCAAACTAGAGAGATGGGTTGCGAGCCAGTGCCAGAAGACCTGAAACGTGTGGCTAAGGATCTTGCTGGCTTGGCTTTTATCTGAAAAATAAAAGAGAAACCAAATACAACTTCTGAGCAGTGCTGGCAAGTTGAAATCTGGAATTATATTACTACTGGAAATAATTTCCTAATGTCTAGATAATACATTTATTCCAAAATTCCCACGTGGCTCTAGGACACAACCTGTGTAGTTCAGTGCAAGGGCAGCAATAGTTCAATGTAAATTACACAGAAGCTGCAACCCTCACTAAAAATGTATAATCAAAATTAGTATACAAATGTAGGTCTTTGAAACAGTAGACTCTAATAAGATGCTGACCACAAACCAATGTTTACACTGTCAATGGAAGACTCAGAAACATATCATTTGGAAAAGAAAAAGTTTACATGAAAGAGGTACAAGAGTCAGCTTTCAAAACTGGCTCAACAAATAGAAAACACAGCAAAATTTGGGAACTGCAAATTGAAACAAGATGCAACCTCACAGCTATTACGATGGTTAAAATCCAAAAATCTGAAAACACCAACTGCTGGCAAAGATGTGGAGCAGCAGGAACCCTCATTCATTACCAGTGGAAATGAAAAATAGCACAGCCACTGTGGAAGACTGTGTGGTGGTTTCTTATAAAACTAAACATACACTTACCATATGACCCAGCAACTATGCTCCCTGGTATTTACCCAAATGAGTTGGAAACCTGAGTATATCCACAAAAGCCTGCACACATATGTTCACAGCAGCTTTATGTATAACCACCAAGACATCCTTCAATACGTGAATGGGTGAAAAAATTGTGGTACATTCATACCATGGAATATTATTCAGTGATAAAAATGAGCTATCAAGCTACAAAGACACAGATGAATCTTAAGTGCATATTGCTAAGTGACAGAAACCAGTCTGAAATAGCTACATACTATATGATTCTAACTTTATAACATTCTGAAAAAGGCAAAATTATAAAGGAGGTAAGCAGATCAGTGATTATCAGAGGTTTGGGGAAGGGATGAGTAGATGAAGCATAGGGGATCCTTAGAGCAGTGAAACTATTCTGTATGATTCTGTAATGGTGGCTACAAGACACTAAGAAGTTACCAAAAACCACAGAGCTTTACAGCACAAAAAGTAAACCTTAATGTATGCAATTTCAAAAAAAAAAAATCATTTAGGAGGTAAAGGGAATCTCAAGATGGAATGTGGAATGTGACAAAACAATCTAACTGTATTAAAAATATAAGAAGCAACCTCGCTAAAGGGGGTGTGAAATAAGGTGATGACCTAAGTAATTCTGGAAATGAGCAAGTCTGCAAGACTGAAGGCAAAAGAAACTGTGCACAGCACTGCACTCCAGCTGGTGGAGCTGCTTCCCAAGGAGGACAAGCTAGCAACTCTGACACTGCTACACATGCATGCTGAAACTGAACAGTTAAGTAAACAGCTGGCAGTTGGTGGGACCTGGGCTTCTCACTGCTGGGATAGGAGCAAGCGGAGAAGTCCAGAATGATCCCTCCTGTGGCAATGAATTAGAGGTAGAAATGTCAGTATGAATGATGTGTAGCTTAATATAGACAGATAATTACATAAGAAACATTAATAAATATGTGCATATACACAGGTTAGTATACATACATATATCCTCTTTGCTGTGTCAGCTAAGAGGGCCCAAAAGCAACAAAACCCCAGTAGCAACAAGTATAGCCAAGGCCCAGATATCAGTTTCTTAAACTATTCTCCACTAAAAAGAACCACAACTCCTTGGAAAAATGGCTGATCCTGGGACAGAGACAGGAAATACAAAAAATGAGCCTAGAGTATGATGTAGTACCAGAAAAGAAAGAGGTGCTTAAGAAAACAACACACACACACACACACACACACACACACACACACACACACACACACACACACACACACACACACACACAGTATGTCAAAGGGACACAGGAGCCAACTGAAAGAGCTCCCAATGGCCAAAGCTGGAACAATTTCAGCAAAATATAAAATAGTATAGGACTAAAAGCCAAAGAATAAAATAAGTATCCATAAGTTCAAACTGATACAAAATGATTAAAAAATAAATGGGAGAGAACAGACAAACCTTCAAAGATAATTCCAAATTGTTTCCACAGACACTCCATCCTCAATGAGGTGCACACCCTCCACTTCCTACATGTGCACTACACATGGTGGCTTTCTTGCAAACACTATAGTATGCAAAAAGAGAAAAAGCGAGCCACTTTACAATGGAGAAACCTGACCGACACTGCCTCAGCCAGGTGACCAAAGTCAACATAAGCAGTGATAAAGCAAGCTAACAGTGTGCTTCCCTGATACGTGATGAAAACGGCAGTTCACCTCTGTGGTCTTCCTTCCAAATAACCCATGACCTAGGCTAATCATGAGCAAACTTCAGACACCAGCAGATCCCAATTGAGGGACACTTTACAAAATACCTGACCAGTACTCCTCATAACTGTCAAGGTCATCAAAAATAGGAAAAGTCTAAGAAGCTGTCACAATTAAATGTAACATGGTATCCTGGATGGGATGTCGGGACAGAAAAGAACATTAGGGGAAAACTGAGGAAATCAAAAGTATGAACTTTAGTCAGTAATAAATAATGTCTCAATTTTGACCCATTAATTATGACAACTGTTCCTTACTAATGTAAGATGCTAAACTGGGTGTGGGGTGTACAGGGATTCTCTGTACTGTCTTCATAATAATTCTATAAATCTAAAACTGTTCTCAAAAAAAAAGGTGTATTAAAAAAATACTGGGTCACCATATTAGTCTATTCATGGTGGGAAAACAACAATGTTCTCACAGTTATGTCAAATTCTGAAAAATCAGCTCATATCTCAGGACATCGATATTTCAGAATCCGGGGTAAAGGTGTCTTCAGAAGAAGAACTTAGAAGGTCCAAGTGTACAGAAATGGTCAAGATTTTGTCATTTGGGGCATCCTATTACTTGTAGTATATCAAAAATGCAGAGTGCTTCTCTTTTGACCATGGTATGTGATGTGTTTAGTCATAACTGAAATAGAACAAAGTGTCAGTTTTGCCTCAAAAATATTTCTTAATTCTTACACTGAACATTCAGTTTAGGACACTGAATATTCTGGAAAACAGCCCATCAATTTTGGACTCAGTAAAACTCTTCTCATACTTGCAAGTCACTGCTGCAGTGGCAGCCCCTTCGTTGAGAACTTGCAACATGTTGGCGCTTCCCGTACACTGCGGCTGTCCTCACACCGACTCAGCAAGACAGACTACTGTTTCCATTGTCAAGAGATGGAAACTGAGGTCCAGAAAGGCTGAATGATCTGTCCAAAGATTTCGTAAACAGCTAACAAGGGAGCCAGTCTTCAAAATCACATCTCCAAGCATTGCAGCTCAGGGCGGCTCTTCCTCCACGCCAGGTTTACTCGAGGTCCCTTTGCCTCTCTGCACACAGACAGGGATGTGCACAAAAATGTGGCCTGCCGGGAAGGGTTCCCTGAACAAGTGGACATTTTTGTGAACTATGAAGATTCTCCCATGGGGAACAAAGGATTCTTCCTACATGGACAGAGATCAAGAGTCATCTTGAATCTGTGCCCTTGAAACAGAGCCAGGGTCTAAAAGCTTTTACGGAACCCGCGTGAATCACAGTCATCAATATGCCATTAGATCCTGGACATTAATTCCCTAAAAGTATTTCTGAACCTTTGAAGGGATTAACCCTTTATTGTATTAACACTCCCCCCCACCCCCAACACACATAAGCTACAGTTGTTGGCTTTTCCCTTTCTATTTAAATAACATGTTGACTTTTATTTTTCTATCCTCATTAAGGTTACTTATATAAAGCTATGGTTTACAAGTGATCCCTTTCATCCCTGAATACTGGGCGGATCCCCCTTCAACTTCTAAAAGTTCTTTGTTCCCCAAACCTCAAGCAGTAAAAACAGTAATGTTGCCCTCCCTGGCTTCTTGATCAATGCAGCATCCCTTGAGGGTTCAGGAGTCAGAGAACATGGTGGTGAACGGGATCCCCAAAATCTCCCAGGAGAAATTTAATCTTAGACTCAGACAGGATTTTTAGTAATCTTCTACTCTAACTGCCCCCAGCATGCAGACTCCCTCTGTGGACCCTCCTGCCATGCCTCCTCCCACAGGAAGGCCCAGCCTCTGCAGGAACACCTTCAGCACAATCAGAGCACCACCCATGCCTTGGGCAACACAGGCTGCGATCTACACCTTCCACCCCTTCCCCACAGCACCGACACCATGTCCTAAATATGCTCCTTTCACACAGAACCAGTCTAAATTTTTCTCCATGTTTTGGTCCTTCAAACAGTATGCATGTGTAACCCTAGGATGCATGTGTAACCCCTAGGAAGGAAAGGAGGGGGGCGAGCTGAGTTGTGCTCTCTCTGAGTCCTATCACTTTATTCACTGGTGAAGCAGGACATGGGGCTCTGCCTTCAGAGAAGCCTGCGTGGAATCCAGACACCAGTGCGAAGACCTTGAGCAAGCTTCTCCACTCTTCTACATCTCAGTGTCCTCCTCATCTGGGAGGGGCCAGCTTCCCCAGGCTGTAAAAACAGTTACAGGATGCATACATGAGCACTCAGCTCAGTGCCCAAGCAGACAGTTCAGTACACAGTTCCTCACACCTGCCCTGACTGCACACTCCAGTGACAGTCCCACTCTCTCACTCTCTCTCCCAGGGGCCTGACAACAGGCAGACAGCACACAGGGAAGCAGGACTATCACCTCCATCATTTGGATGCCATGCTCCTAATAACACAACCTGTATTTGGCAACCACCCTCTGGAATCAATCTGATTATGCCTCAGCAGACGATCATGTGCAATGGCCCAGAGCCTCTCTGTGTGAACAGAGGAACTCACTGGAAATGCACATTCCCATGCTCATACCTACTGGATCAGAATCTGCTTTTTAAAAAACTGGGTAATTTGGGGCTGAGCCCGTGGCGCACTCGGGAGAGTGCGGTGCTGGGAGCGCAGCGACGCTCCCGCTGCGGGTTCGGATCCTATATAGGAATGGCCGGTGCGCTCACTGGCTGAGCACGGTGTGGGCAACACCTCACCAAGGGTTGTGATCCCCTTTCCAGTCTCGAAAAAAAAAAAAAAACTGGGTAATTTGGGGCTGAGCCCGTGGCGCACTCGGGAGAGTGCGGTGCTGGGAGCGCAGCGACGCTCCCGCTGCGGGTTCCGATCCTATATAGGAATGGCCGGTGCGCTCACTGGCTGAGCACGGTGTGGGCAACACCTCACCAAGGGTTGTGATCCCCTTTCCAGTCTCGAAAAAAAAAAAAAAAAAAAAAAAAAAAAAAAAACTGGGTAATTTGTGTGCACATTAACATTTGAGATTCACTGGCCTAGATTCCAATAGACAAAAAAGTTTTTCAATTCCAAGGTTTCTGTCAGGGAATAAATATCTCAAAGTAGAAAGCATTCTCTCTTTCCCACTCTTGCTATCAATAACATGCACGCAAACCCAAATGGCATGAAGAGTCAGCAGAGGCTGGCTTTAAGGACCATGAAATAAAAGTTGTAGAAAAGGATGAAATAAGTGTGCTGACAAGTCTTATAACATGAGATTTTCTGTCATTTTTACCAAACTCTCTGTAAGCACTTTCTTGAACTCTGTTTGATCAAAGTTGCAAACATAAATGTTGATTTTTTAAACAAACAGCTAATTCCTAGATGTATGCTCCACTGGGAATTGGACACTGTCAGAATTGAAGAAGAAAGAGAATGGGGACTCACCAGCATCTTCTGACGTCTGAAGAAATAAGCTCATCCCTCCAGACGTGCACAGTGGACACCACAGCAGCACCGCCTCCCTCAGCCTGATGGGAGCTTCTTAACCTAAACTGCTAAAAGCCCTCCTCATGCCATCTGGGACTTGTACTAATTGAACCAGCACTTGCTGATTAAGCCCTAAGCCTTTCCTCGTTCTAGGGCACTTACAGTATATGAGAGATGGGGGGTTTGGGGGAGAGAAATAGAGAGAGAGAAAGAGAAAAGGGGGAGATAGAGAAGAGTGGGGGAAGAAGAGAGGAAGGCAGAGGCAGGGAGGGAGGGAACGTAGTGAGCTCTTACCACACACCAATGTGCTGGAGATTCTGACCACTCCAGCATCAGCCAGACAGGGCGTCCAGGCAGCATTCAACAGAATGAATGAGCCTGTTCCTAGATGCTATGATTCTGGGGCAGGAGGGTTCTTCCCCTGGCTATGCTGGGACCCCTTGAGGAGCTTTGAAAAGAGGTGATGACAGGCCCCCCGGTGTCTGACTTTCTTGGTTAGGGGACCTGGGCACTGCTGTTTTGCAAAAGCCCCTAGGTAATTAATGTGCAGTCAGAGTAGAGAAGTGTGCTTCAGGAGGAAAAAGGATTTAGTTACATTTGGCATTTTTGCAGTAATGAGGGGGATTTTCTAAAACACAAAATGCCAATGTAAAGGTGGAAATGACTATTTGGTGACTGGGTGCCCTGAATGGTGGAAGTCTGTAAAATAGATTGAGAGTCCTCTTCAAAACTGATTTTCACAATGATGTAAATGCACATGTACAAAAGAACAGTCTATCCCAACACTGAGCTCTGTGCCTCTCTCACCTCCACGCGGACTGAGTAAGTGAACACTACAGCCAAGTCAACATTTTATTTCTGCCTACTGGGCTTACGGCAGGGGTCAGTAAACCATGGCCCACAGGCTGTTTCCGTATAGCCTATGAACTAAATACGGTTTTTATGATTTTAAAAGGTTGAGGAAAATAAAAGAATATGAGAGATGACATTTGACCCACATGCCTAAAACATTTACTATCTGGGCCTCTACAGAAAACACCTGCAGACCCTGGCTCACAGCAACCACAGGTGCCCAGGGGTCCCCAGCATGGGTTCACACTGGCAAGTACTTTCCCTTCCAACTCACAGAGGGGAAGGCCCAGAAATACCCTGAAAGGTGAACAGGTGGAGGT
This sequence comes from Galeopterus variegatus, assembly GCF_000696425.1. Classification (NCBI taxonomy): domain Eukaryota; kingdom Metazoa; phylum Chordata; class Mammalia; order Dermoptera; family Cynocephalidae; genus Galeopterus; species Galeopterus variegatus. The sequence goes on from NW_007728378.1 coordinate 230,058, forward strand.
ACGCTTTCAGCCATCCTAAGAATCTCAACAAAAAACCCAACCACTGACTGCTAGGCCCCTGAGAAGCAGCTTGAGGCTTTGTATCATGCGCACAAGGGGACTGTCCAGTCAAATGGGCATCAGGAGTCCCTGCGAGGCCCCTCAGCTGGTGAGGGCACCTCAGCCCTGGCAGTCACTTACCCACTACATCTACATCTCTAGTCTGTGTCCTGCTATGATCTCACAGGGAGGCCCCTGCTCATAGCGGTGGAGCCTCAAACTAAAGGTGTTCCAGGATAAATACAAATATCCACATCCCTTTCTTGGCCCAGTGGCCGACACAGCCAGTCTCCATGGCTCACCACAAAATAACACACAAGAAGCAGTCTAGAGCTTGTGGCCATACCCCGTTACTATGCTGCACAGACAGCAACACCAAAATCTCGTGAGAAGGGGCTGCAGGGGCCTTCCTGCTGAGCCAGACAGACCCCGGAATGAGCACACCAAAGCAAGAAGAGGCACGCTTCCCGAAGACAGGCTCTGTGGAGGTTAACTACAGAGAATAGGCTCCCAGAAACCAAAGGAAAGCTGGCATTTGGTTATCTTCAGAATCAACTGCCATAATGTCTTCAGCAGGCAGCGCACTCTGCGTCGTGTGTCTGCACTATGTCACATCACTGTGTAGGTCACCTGGCTCACAAAATTGATTTAGGAGAGATTATTCAATTCCATTTTACATTTTCATGTTTTGGAACTCTGCCAGCAGCAACTTCTGTTCTTCCAGAGGTCAGGAAGCTTTGGACGAGACAGCAGCTTGCTGTCGTAAATGGAAGTCCCTATTCCCCTTATGAATTTCCTGTCAATCTTCAAATTACTTCAAATACGATTGCCCTTCACTTGGACAGTGTTTTATGTCTCCATGTCTACCTCCTTCCCATATCCAATTACCTCCTCAGCTGCAGACAGCACTCTCATGGAGCCCCTTGGGCGCCTGGGTTGGAGGGAGTGTGGTGGGCGGGGACAGGGGGGCCACTGCAGCTCTCATCCACAGCCAGCTCACCAAGCAGAGCAACATACGCTAATATGTCTTGCATTTTAAAAACTCCTGCTCTTCGTCCCACTTTCCCCACCACCACATTGCCTTGCTCTTTTCTGCAGGAAAACTATGAGGACTGTGGCAACGACCACTGCTGTCATCAACTCCCCTCACTCACGTTGGGCTCTGCTCCACCTAAGACCAAACCTACTCTTCTGGCCACCAGTGACTCCATGATGCCCAGGGTTGCTCCCTATGTCCCCCAGGAGCTGTACCCAGTGTCTGACCCAACCATCACCACCACCCACTCAGATGCTGGGCAGTGCCCCTCAGCTTCCCCCAGCTGGCCGGTTCTTCTTCCCAGTCTCCTCTGGTGGAAGCATGTCCCCTCCTTTGACCTGTTGACATGGCAGGGCCCAGCCTCAGTCCTGGGTCTCTGTAGCTAACCTCCACAGAGATTAACTCCCTGTACTCCCCATTTAGCAATCCCATCCATCCATCTAAATGCAAACCAGACCCAAACTTCTCTCCACATCCCCATCCTTTGTCCCAAACCCTGACTCATGTACAACAGCCTGTCCCTGTCTTCAATGTGATGTGTCCAAACCACAATGTCAGAACTCCCACCACTGAGAGCTTGTGGCCCCAAGGCCCCACATGTGACAACTGTGATGCAGCTTTTCCAGGCTCTCAGGCCAAAAGTCGCTGTTGACACCTCTCCTTCTCATGTTACACGTCCATGTTTGTGAGCATGCCCTGTGAGTTCTGCCACCACATCATATGCAGAACCCAACCACCTCACTCCTCTGCTGCTACTGCCCATCGCCCTCCCTGGGTTAATGAAGGGATCTCCTGATGAGCTCCTCCTTCTGTCCTTGCTCCCAGAAATAGTGGGCAGAGTAACCATCCTGTCAAAGTGTAAGGACATTCGTGTCAGTGCTCTGCTCAAAACCCTGCTCCCTATTTTCCACAGAGTAAAAGCTGAGTTCTCCCACTGGCCAACAAGATCTGGCCATCCTTTCCCCAGCCACCATTTCCTTCTGGTCACTTCTTTCCTCCTCTCACATCTGCTCTAGCCATACAGCCTCTCCTTGCTGTCCTGGGCACTTGCTCCTGCCATTCCCCTCTCCAGGAACACTCTTGCCCAAATACCCACTTGCCTGACTCCCTTGCCTCCTCTGGGCCTTTCCTCAGGTGCCACCTTCTCAATGAGGGCATCCCCATCTGCTTCCTGTAAGAAGGTTAACCGCTCTCACCCTGCACTGCTTCTGTTACAACATGTAAGTGATCTTTATCACATCTTCTGGTCACTGCATCTGTCCCCAACAGAATGTAAGGCTCTTTGGGGGCAGAGGAATCTGTTCTGTTCACTGATATCATCCTAGAACTAGGATAGGGCCTGGCACTTGGTAGGCACTCCATAAATTTGAATTAAAGAACTGTTGGTCTCAAAACCTGAGCTTCCTGGAAACCAAAGTAAAAAGGGAAGTAAAATGAGTTACAGTTTTGACTGTGTGTTGGCGTCTCAGGAAGAACAAGGATGCTGATGTGGTTAAACAAAGTAAGAAGGGGCAAGTGGTAGGAAGCGAGTCGAGGAGTGAGCAGAGGCCGGGTTACGTTCAGAAAGCACTCTGCCTTATACTACAAGGGATACAAGAAGTCCACAGAGAGTTTTAGAAAGAGGGATGGCATTAGGTAACCTATTTTTTTTTTTAAATCAAACTTTTGGTTTTAAGGTAATTGCAGATTTACACACAATTGTAGAACTAAAACAGAGATATTCCATGTACCCACATCCCAGTTTCCCCCAATGGTGACATCCTGCAAAATTATAGTATAATATCACAACCAAGATATTAACACTGAAACAGTCAAGATAGAGAATATCTATATCTTGACAAGGGCCCTTCATGTTTCTCTTTTACCCACATTTCCTCCTTAGCCTCAGGATACCACTAATCTGTTCTCCATTTCTATAATTTTCTCATATCAATAATGTTATATACATGGAATCATACGGTGTGTAACCTTTAGGAATTGTCTTTTCACTCAGCATAATTCTCTGCAGATTCATCTAGGTTGCTGCACGTATCCACAGTTCAGTCCCTTTTATTGCTGGGTAGTACTCCACGGCATGGATATGCCACAGGTACCCATTCATTCACTGAAGAACATCTGGGTTGTTTTCAGTTTTTGGCTATTTCAAATAAACCTCCTGTGAACATTTGTGAATAGGTTTTTGTGCAAACATAGCTTTCATTTCTCTGGGATAAAGGCCCAGGAGTTTATATTACTGGCTTCTGTGGTAGTTTAGTTTTATGAGAACCTGCCAAACATTTCTAGAGTGGCTAAGATGTACCCATTGGTACCAATGGTACCCTAGATGTACCATTTTACATCCCTACGGGCAACGTGTGTGGATCTAGTTCCTCCACATCCTCACCATCATCTTAGCCATTCTGACAGATGCATAGTGATATCTCGTGATTTAATTTACATTTACTGAATGGCTAATAACATTGAACATCTTTTCACGTGCTTATCTGTCTTCTGATATCCTCTTCAGTGAAATGTCTCTTCATGTCTTTTGTGCAGTTTCTAGCTGAATTGTCTATTTTTTTAATGTTGGGTTTTGAGAGTGCTTCATATTCCAGGACCAGTCTGTTCTCAAATATGTTGTTTGCAAATATTTCTCCCAGTCTGTAGCTTTTCTTTTCATCATCATAGCAGGATATTTCACACAGAAAAAGTTTTTAATATTGATGAAATCTAACTTATCAATTATTCTCTTACGGGTGATGTTTGGTACCAAGTTTAGCCCTACAACACAAAGATCTCTCCTATTTTGTCCTAAGTTTTATGCTTTGTGCCTTTTAGATTTCAGTCTGTGACCCATTTTCAGTTAATTTTTGTATAAGGTGTGACACTTAGATTGAGGTTCACATTTTTTACATATGGATGTTTGATTGCTCTGGCACCATTTGTTGGAGGCTGTCTTGCCTCCACTGAAATGCTTTTGCAATTCTCAAAATCGTTCAAGAAATTAATTTATTTTGATGCTCAAATCAGGATAATTAGTATATTCAACATTAAACAATGTAATCGTTTTCCAATTCCTCCCTTACCACCCTCCCTTTTCCACTGCTAGCAACCTCAGTTCTGCTCTCTCCTTTTGAAAGTTCAATGTATTATTGTGATTGTTGTTTCTTTCTTTCTCTTTCTTTTGCAGTAGTTCTGTTTCTCTGCCTAGCTTACTTCACTTAATGTAATTTTCTCTAAGTTCCTCTACGTTGCTACAAATGGCAGAATTTTATTCTTTATTACAGCAGAGTAGTATTCCATTGTGTATATATACTACATTTTCCTCATCTAGTCCATTGATGAACACTTAGGTTGGTTCCATATCTTGGCTACTGTAAACAGAGCTGCAATAAACATGGGAGTGCAGGTATCCCTTCAACATGATGACTTCCATTCCTTTGGGTATACACCCAGCAGTAGGATTGCTGGATTGTATGGCAGTTCTATCTGTAGTTGTTTGAGGAACCTCCATACTGTTTTCTGTAATGGCTGTACTAATTTACAGACCCACCCACAGTGTAGGAGGTTTCCCTTTCTCTGCATCCTCACCAGCATTTGTTATTCTGCATCTTTTTGATAATAGCCAGTCTAACTGGCATGAGATATTTCAATGTGGTTTTGATTTGCATTTCCCTGATGCTTCGTGATGATGAGCATTTTTTCATGTCTGTTGGCCATTTGCATATCTTCCTTTGAGAAAGGCCCATTCAGCTCCTTTGCCCATTTTTTAATCAGGTTACTTGGGTTTTTCAATTATTATTATTATTCTATTATTTATTTATTTTTAAAGAAAATGTAAATTTATTATTATTTTTTACATTCTTAGGATGTTGTTGTGGAGCAGTTGGGAGGGAGGGGGAGAGGAGAAAAGGGAAGGAAATGGGATGGAAGAAGGAGGAAGAAGGAGGGGCAGGATTGAGTCCTGTGGCACCCCCCTCATTCCCACAGGGGAGACCAGGGGGCTTCCAGCAGTGGCTTGGTCATTGCTGGGCTGGGTGCAGATGTCAGGGGGGTGTGGCAAAAGCCCTCACCCCCCACACCATTCCAGTTCGGGAACCCGGATCCTTCTTGCTGCAGCTTGGTAGTTATCTTGCTGGGCTGGTTGCACGTGTTGGGGGGGCTGTGGTGAAAGCCCAAGTCCTCCCACTGCCCTAGCTCCAGAGAGCCTGGGGTACTTCCTGTGGTGGCTCTGTCCCAGCTGGGCTGGCTGCGGATGTCAGGGAGGCGTGGCCGAGGCCTGAGGTGCCCCATCGCCCCAACTCGGGAGGCCTGGGTGCTTCCTGCTGCGGCTCGGTGGTCATCGCTGGGCTGGCTGAGCATGTCAGGGGTCATGACTGAGGCCCAAGGCACCCAACCAGCCTGGCTTGTGAGGCCTGGGGCACTTCCTGTGGCAGCTCAATGGCTGCCAGGAGGCATGGCCAAGGCCCTGGTCCCCCACCCTTGGGATTGGTTGTGGGTGTCAGGGGACATTGCTGAGGCCCCCAGTTCTCCCCCTTTTCTGGCTTAGTAGCCCAGGAGACTACTGGTCTTTTAAGGTGATATAGGTGTTCTTTGGTGAAATGAGACCTTTACTAGTTAATATGAAACTTTGTCTCTGGTTGCAGATACTTTGTTTTTTCTTTCATTCTGTGTTGGATTATTTGCCATTCCCACCATTTAAACTCTGCACTGGAACTAATTTGTTGTCCTTCATTTACTTCTAAAATGGGGGAACTTCCTGTGGGGACCAGTACTTGAGCTCTGTGGTTAAGCTAAATTGCTGCTTTGCTGCTGATTCCCTAGGGAAGGCTTTTTGTGCAGCTCAGGTTTTAATGGTTGACTTTATAGGTACTTCTGGCTCCAGAGAGATCCAGTGCACCTGAATCATGTAGGAACTCTGGTCTGGGTGTGCCTCTTCATCAAACTGCACCTCATGCAATTCTATATTCCTGACCAGTCTCCTCTGAGTGGTCCTTTGCTGATGGGGTGCAGATCAGCTGTCCTTGCTGTGCCCTGGTTTTCTCCTGGTGGGCCCATCTCTCCCAGTACCCATGCTGCAAACACTTCCCATGGGATGGGCCATGCACCAGTCCCTTGCGATGACTCACCAGACTCTGAGTGGCTCCTTTTTTACAGTTCTCGTGGCTCCTCGCTCCTATGTGGGTCCATGGGAACCCTATTAGTGGTCTTGCTGGCCTGCGGGCCAACATGGCCCTCTTCTCCCCTGCCTCCTCCAAGCAACTTCAACTGAAGAGCACGGCTAGGGCTTTTGCTGGCTCCTGCTCTGTGTGCTCAGCAGCTCCAACTTGGACATGGCTGGGGCTCAAAATGATCAGAGAAATTTTTTCTCTCTCTCATCATGGCTTCTCCCACCTTCATGTGCTCTGCAGGTCTCTCCTTCTCTTCCCCTGAGCTCTAGTGGCTCCAGCTTGGCTGTCGTTGCTTTTTTATAGTTGTAAATTGGTTGATGTGTGGGAGAGAGTGAGCTGGGGACTGTCTATTCTGCCATCTTGACCAGAAGCCCATGGTTACTTGTTTTTTTACTGTTAAGTTGTTTGAGTTTCTTGTGTATTCTGGATATTAATCCCTTATGGGATGTATAGTTTGCAAATATTTTCTCCCATTCTGTAGGCTCTTTTCACTCTGTTGATTGTTTCCTTAGTTGTGCAGAAGCTATTTAGTTTGATATAATCCCATTTGTTATTTTTTTCTTTTGTTGCCTGTGCTTTTGGAGTCTTATTCATAAAGTCCTTGCCCAGTCCTACTTCCTGAAGTGTTTCCACTGTTTTCTTTTAGTAGTTTTATAATTTCAGGTCTTATGCCTAAGTCTTTAACACATTTTAAGTTGATTTTAGAGGTGCAGGTCTAGTTCATTATTCTGCATATGGATGTCCAAATTTCCCAGCACCATCTTTTGAAGAGGAAGTCTTTTCCCCAATGTATGTTCTTGTCAAAGATCAGTTGGCTATAAGCATATGGGTTGATTTCTAGATTCTCTATTCTGTTTGACTGGTCGGAGTATCTGTTTTTATGCCAGTGCCATGCTGTTTTGGTTCCCATACCTTTGTAGTATAATTTGAAGTCAGGTAGTGTTATGTCTCCAGATGTATCTTTATTTTTTTGCTCAGGATTGCTTTGGCTATTTGGGGTCTTTTGTTGTTCCATATGAATATTAGGATTGTTTTTTCTATTTTTGTGAAGAATGTCATTGTATTTTGATGAGAATTGTATTAAATCTGTGTAGATGACTCTGGGTAGTTTGGACATTTCACAATGTTTATTCTTCCAATCCAAGAGCATCAAATGTCTTTCCATCTTTTTGTGTCTTCTTTAATTTCTTTCAACAGTGACTTGTAGTTCTCATTGGTTAAAGTGAATCCTAGGTTTTTATTTTTATTTTTTTTGTGGGGGTGGGGGTGGTGACTATTGCAAATGGGCTTGCTTTCTTGATTTCTTTTTCTGCTGGTTCATTGGAGTATAAAAACACTACTGATTTTCACATGTTGATTTTGCAGCCTGCAACCGTACTGAAATTGTTTGTCATCAAAGTGTATTTTTGTAGAATCTTTAGGCTTTTCTACACACATGATCATGTCATCTGCAAACAGGGACAATTTGACTTCATCTCTTCCAATCTGGATGCCTGTATTCCTTCTTTCACTTGATTGCTCTGGCTAGTACTTCCAATACTATGTTAAATAGGAATGGTGAGAGAGGGCATCTTTGTTTTCTTCCCATCCTTAAAGGAAAAGGATTCAGCTTTTCCCCACTCAGGATGATATTGGTAGTGGGTTTATCATATATGGCTTTTATTGTATTGAGATACTTGCCTTCTATACCTAATTTGCTGTAAGTCTTTATCATGAAGGAATGTTGAATTTTGTCTAATGCTTTTTCTGCATCTGTTGAGATAATCATATGGTTTTTGTCCCTTGTTTCATTGATGTGGTGTATCACATTTATTGACTTGTGTATACTGAACCATCCTTGCATCCTCGGGATGAATCACACTTGACCATGGTGTATAATTTTTGCTGATGTACTGCTGTATTCTGATTGCTAATATTTGTTGAGGATTTTTGTTGTCTATGTTCATCAGAGATATTGGTCTATATTTTTCTTGTGTCTTTGTCTGGTTTTGGTATCAGGGTGATGCTGATCTCATAAAATGGGTTTGGAGAATGGCCTCTGTTTCAATTTTTTGGAATAATTTAAAGAGAATTGGTATTAATCCCTCTTTAAATGTTTGGTAGAATTCAGCAGTAAAGCCATCTGATCCTGGGCTTTTCTTTGTTGGAAGACTGCTGATTACTTCTTCAATCTCATTGCTTGTTATTGGTCTGTTCAGGTTTTCTATTTCTTCTTAGTTCAGTCTTAGTAACTGTTTGTATGTGTCAAGAAATCTATCAATTTCCTCCAAATTTTCAAATTTGTTGGCGTATAGTTGTTTATAACAGTCTCTAATGATTTTCTGTATTTCTGTGGAATCAGTTGTAATGTCTCCTTTTACATTTCTAACTTCTGTTATTTGCATCTTCTCTCTTCTCATTTTAGTTAGCCTAGCTAATGGCTTGTCTATTCTGTTTATCTTCTCAAAAAAACCAACTTTTTGTTTCATTGATCTTCAGTACCATTCTTTTGGGTCTCTATATCATTTAGTTCTGCTTTGATCTTAATTATTCCTTTCTGTTTACAAATTTTGGGATCGTATTGCTCTTGTTTTCTAGTTCTGTGAGTTGTAGCATTAGGTTGAGATCTTTATATTCTTTTGATGTAAGCATTTATTGCAATAAACTTCTCTCTTAGTACTGCTTTGGCAGTATCCCACAGGTTTTGGTATGATGTGTCTTTATTTTCATTAGTTTCAAGAAATTTTTTTTTTTTTGGTCTTTTTTCATGTCTGGCAACGGATCGCAACCCTCAGTGTCGCGCCCGTACCGGACCGGACCGGCAACGGGATCGCAACCCTCGGTGTTGCGCCCGCACCTCGCTCAGCCAGTGAGCGGGAACCAGTCTGTATGTGGGATCCAAACCCTCGGCGGGAGCGCCACCGCGCTCCCAAGTGGCGCACTTGAAGGGCCGGCCCTTCAAGAAATTTTTTGATTTCCTGTTCAATTTCTTCTTGGACCTATACGTTGTTCAGGACCATGTTGTTTAATTTCCATGTATTTGTACATTTTCCAGAGTTTCACTTGTTGTTGATTTATAGTTTTACTCCAGCATGGTCTGAAAAAAATACTTCAAATGATTTCAATTTTTAAAAATTTTTTGAGACTTGAGTTGTGACATATCATGTATTCTATCCTGCAGAATGTTCTATCCAGCAAATATCCATTTGCTGATAAGAAAAATGTATATTCTGTAGTTGTTGATGAAATGTACTGTAGATGTCTGTCAAGTCCACTTGGTCTAAAGTGTGGTTTAAATTCTGTGTTTTTCTGCTGATTTGTTACCTAAATGATCTGTCCAATGTTGAGAGAGGGGTATTCAGGTTTGCAACTATTATTGTATTGGGGACTATGTCTTTCTTTAGGCCTAATAGTGTTTGCTTTAATATCTAGCTGCTCCAGTTTGGCTGCATATATATTTATGACTGTTATGTCTTCTTGCTGGATAGATTCCTTTGTTATTATATAGTGGTCTTCTTTATCTCTTTTCATGGTCTTTGGTTTAAAGTTTATTTATCCAAAATAAGAATTGCTACTACTGTTTGCTTTTTATTTCCATTATCTTTCTTCATCTCTTTGCTCTTAGTCTGTGTGTGTCTTTACAGCTGAGGTGAGTCTCTTGTAGATAGCATATAGTTGGGTCTAGCTTTTTAACACAACTAGCCACTCTATCTTTTGAGTTGGGAGTGTAGTCCATTTACATTTAATGTTGTTATTATTTTTTTTTTAATTTAATTTTATTTTGTCAATATACAATGTGGTTGATTATTGTGGCCCACCAAAAGTACTGTCTTACTCCTGGCATTTTATCAATTTTCATTTAGATGTTTCAAAAATCTTTTGTTTCTTTCTTTCCCTTTTGTTATTTATCATCAGTGTTTGCTGGTCTTTGGAGGTGGTGAGATACAGTTTCTCTTTCTTGTTTCCATTTTTGTTCTATCAGTGTATTTGTGGTAATGATTATCGTTTTTTTGGATTCTAGATGCAGGACTCCCTTGAGCATTTCTTGTAGGGCTGGTACTGTGGTGGTGAACTTTGGTAGTTTTGTGGAAATACAGTATTTTTCTTTCATTTCTGAAGAACAGCCTTGTCAGATACATTATTCTTGGCTTGCAGGTTTTTTCTTTTAGCATTTTCAATGCATCATCCCATTTTCTTCTGGCCTACAAAGTTTCTGTTGAGACATCTGCTGTTAGTTGATGGGGATTCCCTTACAGGTGACTTCATGCTTTTTTCTTGATGTTTTTAGGACTCTCTCTGTCTTTGAGTTTTGCCAGTTTGACAATAATGTGTCTCAAAGAGGATCTTTTTGGATTGAATCTGTTTGGGGATCCCTGAGCCTCCTGAATCTGAAGGTCTGTGTCTTTCCCCTTACCTGGGAAGTCTTCCATTATTATTTCATTGAATATGTATGTTCTCAATGCCTTTTCCTTTCTCCTCCCCTTCTGGAACACCCATGATTCAGGTGTTTGTGTGCTTAAGGTTATCTGCTATCTCTCTTCAATTTTCTTAATTTTTTAAAATTCTTTTTTCTTTTTTTTTGTCCAAGTGAGTTATTTCAAAAAGACTATCTTCAAGATCCAAAATTCTTCTGCTTGCTCTAGCCTGTTGCTTAAGCTCTCAGTTTTGTTTTTTATTTCATTGAATGACTCCTTCACTTCCATGAGTTCTACTACATTCTTTTTTAAAGTAATAATATCTTTGTAAATTTCCTCCTTCATATCCTGGATATTTTTGCTTAGTTCATTGTGTTGTCTAACTGCATCTTCTTGTATCTCATTGTGTTTCCATAAGATTTTTTCTCAAAATTCCTTTTCAGTCATTTCAAGGGTTTCCTGCTCCATGGGGTCTGGCACTTGACTGTATTCTTTTGGTGGACTCATATTTTCTTGTTTTTTCATATTTCTAGTATCTCTATGTTAATATCTGGTCATCTGGTAGAGAAGTTGCTTCTTTGATTATTCTCCTTCCCTGGACTCCACTGGTGACCCTCCTTGTGTCAATGCAGTTGAGTGGTCAGATGTCCACCTGCACATCAGCAGTGGCAGCTGTGCTGCTGCTGTCATAGAAGGCCAAAGTTGCAGTGGCAGTGGTTGTGGTGGTGGCTTTGGCAGGCTGCCTACATGGCACCAGTGGCTCCAGAGGTGGCAGGCTGTTCACACAATGATGATAGCTGCTTGGCAGCACTGGTGGTGGAAGCAACTGCAGAAGTGGTGGTAGCAGCATTAGTCTTAAGGAAAATAAGAACTAAAATCAAAATGAGATCCCAATATATCATGGGACTTCAAAAAGTTTGTGGGAAAATGGAATTAAGAGAGAAAAATAAAACATACAAACTTTATTTCTCAACATAATCTTCATTAAGTTCAAGACACTTTTTTTTTTTTTTTTGTCTTTTGTCTTTTTTCCATGTCCGGCAACGGATCGCAACCCTCAGTGTTGCCCCCGTACCGGACCGGGGACCGGCAATGGGATTGCAACCCTCGGTGTTGCTCCCATGCCTCGCTCAGCCAGTGAGCGGGAACCGGTCTGTATGTGGGATCCGAACCCTCGGGCGGGAGCGCCGCCACGCTTCCCAAGCGGCGCACTATCCAGTGCGCCACCGGGCTGGCCCCAAGACACTTTTATAAGTGATGATATCAGCCATTTAGTCCACCCCTAAAGAACTGAGGGTCCTGGAAATTTAACCATGTCAGTGCAGTCTTTTTTCCATTATTAAATGAAGAAAAATGGCTGTCCTTTAAAGATTTAAGGTTTGGAAAGAATAAGTCAGAAGTGGACAAATCAGAACTGTAAGGTGGATGCCTAATGATTTCCTATCAAAATTCTCACAAAATTGCCCTTGTTTGATAAGAGGAATGAGTGAGAGCATTGCCATGGTGGAGAAGGACTCTCTGATGAAGGTTTCCTGGGCGTTTTTCTGCTAAAGCTTTGGTTAACTTTCTCCAAACACTCTCACAATAAGCAGATGTTATTGTTCTTTGGCTCTCCAGAAAGTCAATGAGCAAAATGCCTTCAGCATCCCAGAAAACCGTTTCCATGAGGTTTGCTCTTGACTAGTCTGCTTTTGCTTTGACTAGACCACTTCCACCTCTTGGTAGCCATTGTTTTGATTGTGCTTTGTCTTCAAGATTGCACTGGTAAAGCCATGTTTCATGTTCTGTTACAATTCTTCAAAGAAATGCTTCAGGATCTTGATCATTCTTCTTTAAAATTTCCATTGAAAGTTCTGCTCTTGTCTGCAGTTGATCAGGGCACAACAGTTTTGGCACCCACAGAGTGAAAAGTTTTCTCGACTTTAATTTTTCAGTCAGAATTGTGTAAGCTGAACCAATCGAGAGATCTAGGGTGTTGGCTATTGTTTCTTCTGGTAATCATCAGTCCTCTTCAATTAGGGCAAACACAAGATTAACTTTTTTCCTCAAAAACTGATGTGGATGGGCTGCCACTGTTGGCTTCATCTTCAACATAGTCTCATCCCTTCTTAAAATGAGTTATTCACTTGTAAAGTGCTGTTTCTTTAGGGTATCACCCCCATAAATTTTTCATAAGTCATAAATTCATTAACTGTACACTTAAAATATATGCATTTGATTGTGTACAAATTATATACAAAGGGAGGGGGAATTCTGCCTTCAATTAGAAGGTAGTGGGCCAGAGGAAGACCACAATAGAACAATCAGATTTTTAAAAATGATAAATTGCAAAAATTGTATTTCTAAAATCATCAAAGCAATAAAGACTATGTGTAATATAATTCCACACAAAGAAGAGCTCTTCTAGAGAAGCTAAAAATAGGCCACCGCAACCCTGTGTAAGAATCAGGCTTGGTTCAAGCTGAGAGATTCTACTGGAGGAAAAAAAACCCAGCAGAACTTTTCTGCGGTCACAAAGGACTGCTGTAACAGACTAGAAACTAAAGGAGTCCCCAACACAAGGCCTGTTCTGCCCACCAGACATCTGCTGAGTTCTGAGACTGTACAAGAAGCTAAGGGATTGGGCCAGCAAAGTAGAATGACAACTCTCCCACATTTCCAGGTGTCCAGGAGACAGAGGTGCAGTAAAGGAAAGGGGACTGCAACGAGTACACATTCAGTCTCCTCCTCAAGTCTTGTGCCAGATTTTGAACCCATCAGTGTGAGGCAGGAAGCTACAGAGGTCAGCTCAAAAATCTTTAACTGGATCAACTTCCAGGATTGAGATGTTGCAGGGTCTCCAACTAGAGGTTTCTAAACAATGGCCTTAGAGTACACCTCAAAAAGCTAGAAAAAAGAACAGCAAAGTAAACCTAAAGTAAGTTGAAGGAAAAAAAATAATAAAGAGCATAAATCGACAAAATTTAAAACAGACAGAAAAATTAATAAAGCTAAAAGCTAGTTTTCTTTGAAAAGATCAACAAAATCTATAAATATATAGCTAGAATGATTGAAATTTTAGAAAAGGCACAAAACATCACATCAAGAGTGAAAGAGTAATTGTCTCTACAGATCCTACAGACAATAAAAGCAAAATAAAATAATATCCTAAGTAACTTTAGCCAGAATATTCAACAAATTAGAATTGGTCAAATTCAAAAAAAAAGAATTGGTCAAGTCAAATTTCTTGAAAAACAACAACTACCAAAGTTCATTCAAGAAGAAATAGATAACTTGAATAGTCCCATATCTATTATATAAATTCAACTCCTGGTTAACACCTGTAAGCTCAAAATGCTACACTGGTGAATTCTATCAAACATTTAAGGAAGAAATAATAGTGATATATACAAACTATTCCAGGAAATGGAAGAGAGGAAAACACCTCTGAACTCATTTTATAAGACCAATATTGTCCTGATACAAAAATCAGATGAAGATATTAAAAAAAAAAAAAACTTACACACCTACATCACTCATGTAACTAGACACTAAAATCCTTAAAAAAGTATGAAATCAAATCCAGATTATATATATATATATTTTTTTTTTGGTCTTTTGTCTTTTTCCGTGTCCGGCAACGGATCGCAACCCTCAGTTTTGCCCCCGTACCGGACCAGGGACCGGCAACGGGATTGCAACCCTCGGTGTTGCCCCCGTGCCTCGCTCAGCCAGTGAGCGGGAACCGGTCCGTATGTGGGATCCGAACCCTTGGGCGGGAGCGCCACTGCACTTCCCAAGTGGCGCACTATCCAGTGCGCCACCGGGCCGGCCCCAGATTATATTTTAAAAGGATAAAATATCACAACTAAATGGTGTTTATCTCAGAAATGCAAGGTTGTTTTAATATTCATCATCATTCAATGTAATTTACCATATTAACAGATAAAGGAAAAAAAACATATAATCATCTCAATAGATGCAGAAAAACAAAATCCAACACCCAATGATGATATAAATCCTCAGTAAACTAGAAAAAGCAGGAATTTTCTCAACCTGATAAAGGGCATCTACAGAAAACTTACAGTTAATTTCATACTCAAAGATGACATATTTAACACTTTCTTCCTAAGACTAGCAACAGGGCAAGGATGTCCACTCTCACCATGTCTATTCAACATTGTACTGAGACCCACAATAATATGGATGAGTCCCAAAAGTATTACGTTAAGTGAGAGAAGCCAGACAGAAAATGAGTACATAGTTATGGTTCCATTAATACAAAATACAAACTAATCTAAAAGGACAAAAAGCGTATCTGTGTTTTCCTGGGACCCAGAGACATACGAAGGAGTGGACTATGAAGGAGCACATGTAATCTTTTGGTGGTGATGGAAATGCTCTGTCTTGTAGCTGTACACAATTTGCTGTAAAAAAGTAATCAAATGGATATTCTATAACTGAAAAAAATATAACATCTTCAATTAGGAACTTACTGGATATCTTTAACATTACTAAAGGATCTTGGACGTGACCGGTGCCATAGTGCATACAATAAGCACAAAATAGTCATTGGCCTTGTCTTCCAGCACCAAACCCCTCCCCCCTTCCTTTTATGAGAAGCCTCGTAACTTCTGCAAAACAGAAACCCTTTTGCTTCTGCAAGGGTGCAGTTCTCCACCCTGGTCACATAGCTTTGGCATTAGCATAATGCCCCTCCTTGATGGTGTCAGCCAGCCCTTGGCAACCTATATAAGCTCTCTCACCCCCACATCTGCTGCTGTCCTCCATTTTGAGGGCAGCCCTGGGCTGCCCTCCACTTTGGGTGCAGGCTAGCTGATTCTTTTCCTTCAATAAAGCTTGATCGGTACCCAGAGTCTTGGCTCACTTTCTTTCAATTAAAGTAGCCAGAACTGAAGATACAATGAGAAAAACTCAAACAGGTCCAACTGAAAACGTCCAAACTGAAGCTCAGAGAGAAAAAAATGTAAAGAAGAGTGAAAGCAACAGTACAGGTTATAAGAGATATGTGGGACATGGTGAGAAAGCCTAACACATAGTGGGGAGGGAGAAGAATGAGGCAATAGCAGCATTGAATGAATAATGGCTGAACACTTGCCAAACTTGATGAAATTCTCGATGCACCCCAAGTAGGATAAATGCAAAACACACTCACACATGCATATATACAAACACATACACAGGCACAAAGACAGAAAACCTTAAAATTGGTCAAAGAAAAAAAGCACATCACATTTATCAGAACAGCAATAAAACAAAAGGCTGTCTCTCCAACAGGTACCAAAAAAGCCACTTAACGGAGAACATACTGAAAATGCTGACATACGAGGGTACTTTAAAAAGTTCATGCAAAAATAGAATGAAAAGATAATATGAATCTTTTCATGAACTTTTTGAAGTACTCTCATATTTAAAATGCTGAAAGAAAACAACTGTCAACCTAGAAGTATATGCTCAGTGAAAGCAGTTTTCAAAAATGAAGGCAACATAAATGTCTTCTTAGACAAAGGTTGAGAGAATTTGTCGTCAACAGACCTGCACTATAAGAATACTTTTAGGAAGTTCTTTAGGCTAAAAGAAAATATTCCCAAATGGAAGTATAGAACTACAGGGAGAAATGAAGAACACCAGAAGGGGTAAGTATATGAACAAATATTTTAAAATATTGACTGCTTAAAACAGAAATAATGTCATGTTGAATCTGTAACATACATACAAGTAAAAGTGTATCACCATATCAGAGTGCAGGAGGGGACAAATGGAGTTAAACTGTCCTGAGATTCTTAAAACGGATAGTCTGTAGTGAGTCACAATGTAATTGAAATCTCTTAGATAACTACTAAAAAGATAACATGAGAATGAATAAAAGAAGCTGAGAGATTTAAACACTGGAATAAAAAGACCTCATTAATCTAAGCAAAGTCAGGAAAGGCGGCATAAAGTAACAAACAACCAAAGGGACAAAAAGCAAATAAAGAGCAAGATGGTAGAATTAAACCCAACATTTCTGAAATCAAGTTAAATGTAAATAGATTAAACACTCCGGTTAAAATACAAAGGTTGTCAGACTGATTAAAAATTACCATATTCTGTTTATGTTTAAAAGAAGCATATTTTAAAAGTAAGGATGCAATTATGTTAAAAGTACAATAGAAAAAAGGTATACCATGATCACTAACCAAAGCAAAGTGGAGTAGCTTTATTACTTCAGACAAAAGTGACCTTAAAACAAAATATATTACCAGAGAAAAAGACACTTCATAATCTTATATAAGAGGATCAGTTCAGTGGAAAGATATAATACCCTGAATTGGTATGCACCTAATACTGTCTCCTTAAAATTTAAAAAGAAAAATATATAGAACTAAAAAGAAGAATAGATAAATCCACAATCGTAGTTTAAGATGTTAACATACCATTACACTGAAATTTGTAAGCAAATTTAGCAAGGTTGCTGGGTAGAAAGTCAATAGACAACACTCAATTATATTTCTATATAGCAAAGCAATAGCATCGAAAATATTCCTAGAAATAAATCCAAAAAAACCTGTGCAAGACCCCTATACTAAAAACAACTAAACATCACTGAGAAAAATTAAAGAAGACTTAAACAGAAGAATAAACCATATTCTTTGATTTGGAAGACTCAACATAGAAAAAATGTCATTTCTCCCCCAAACTGATCTATGAAACAAACACCCAATCAAAGTTCTAGCAGGTTTTGTGTGTGTGTGTGTGTGTGTGTGTGTGTGTGTGTGTGTGTGTGTGTGTGTGTGTGTGTGTGTGTGTGTGTGTGTGTGTGTGTGTGTGTGTGTGTGTGTGTGTGTGTGTGTGTGTGTGTGTGTGTGTGTGTGTGTGTGTGTGTGTGTGTGTGTGTGTGTGTGTGTGTGTAAACTTGCATGCTTATTCAAAAATGTATAAAGATATGCAAAGAATAGTACAATCTCAACAAAGAACACAGATAGAAGACCTCCACCACTGTTACCAGGATTTACTATAAAGCTACAGTCATCAGTACAGCAGCATTGACACAAGATAGAGAAACTGATAGAGAAACAGAAACAACAGACTCACTCCACAACGTATGCTAGTCACCTATTTAGTACCTTTCATTCCCAAACCCACCCTTCTCAGCACTGTTTGGTGATACTGGTGATGGGCCCTGAGAACACTTCTCCTTGGCTAGCAGGCACAGTGACGGGCTTGTCAGAAGGGGGCACCAGAGAAAGAGACTTCTCTTCCAGGTTCCAGGGCTTTTTTTCTTGCTCTGTGGCACAGTAGCCACTGGGCAGTTCTCAACAAGTATAGCCAGCACCCCAGCAGAAGACTTCCCAGCAAATGTTGCAGGCACCTGAACAGCCAACCCTTGCCTGAGGCACCTCAGTGAATTTATCCAGGGCGTCAAGCCATGCCCTCTCTAGTGATACCTGAATCTCAGACTTGTTGTGGAGACCCTCTTCCCAGTTTGTTCCATTTCTGAGCACTCTCCTTTAGTAGCTCCTACATCTGCTATTCCTACCATCTTTATAGGGGCCTTTATGCCCCTTGATAGTTAATTCTTTTTACTAGTTAACAATTCTATATATTAAATTTTCCCTATTCAAATTACTGGTGTAATTACTGTCTCCTGACTAGACCCTGATACATAAGGTCACTTGATGCTTAGCAAAGGCACCACCTACAATCCAGTGGGGAAAGAATGGCTTTTTCCGTAAATGGGACTGGATGAGCAGGATATGTATATGGAAAACACGACCCATCTCACACCAGACACACTGGATTGAACCTAAATGTTAAAGGAATACAATAAAGCTTCTAGAAGGTAATATGGAAGAATATCTGCATGGCCTTAGGGTAAACACATTTTTCTTAAACCAGACACAATAAGCACTACCTATAAAAGAAAAGGCTGAAAACCTGGACTTCATTGAAAACAGGAGCTTCTGTTTATCAAAATACACCATTAAGAGAGTATAAAGATAGGGTACATGCTGGGAGAGGATGTTTGCAATGCATATATTAAACACAGGATTTGTCTCCAGAATGTATAAAAACTATTATAATTTAAAAAAAAGAAGACAACCAACAAAAAGTAGACAAGACTTGGGCAGGCACTTCTCAAAAGAGGACATCCAAATGGCCAATAACTCATAAGGTAGTGCTCAGTGTGATCAGTGATCAGGAAAGCACAAATCAAAACCACAACGAGACACCACCACACCACCTTCAGAAAGACAAGCTCGAAGAAGAGTGAAACAGCAGGTGCCGGCGAGCACGTAGAGCAGCTGAATCCTCCTCTGTTGCTGGCTGACTGCAAACTGGTCCAACCACTCTGAAAAACTGTCTGGTAATAATCTACTAAAAGTAAACATAATCTAACCCTGTGTCACATGAAGCCCACTTCTGGATCTATATGTAAGAGAAATTTGTGTATATGTTGGCCAAAAGAAAATTACAAGAGTGCTCACAGAAGCTTTATTCTTAATAGCCAAAAACTAGGAACATCCCAAATGCCCATCAGCAGAACAGTTGAACAAACAGGTAAATTGTGGTACATATGTTCACTACAATACTATGCAGCACAAAAGAATTCCTCTTAACATCTTTTTGAATTCATGCTCTGGCACAAACTTGTGGAGAACATATTCTCTAATGATTTATTTTTTTACTCTTTCCACTTATCATACTAACCACTTAAAGAAAATCACGAAGGGATTATTTCCCTATTTACAGTATCTTATTAGTAAAACAGAGACAGAACATGTAGCCACAGCTCATTTTTAAATCAAATGTGTCCTACTAATTTCCACAAAGTCCAAAAGGCTTCTTCTCTGTTCTGTGAGCTCCAGACAAGGCTGAGGGTGGAGGCAACACATCAGACACTGAGTGCCCACTTGGCCCACCTACCTTCCCTACACACTGCTCCGCAAGCATCTTATCCTGTCATCTCACCTGGGCCTCACAATTTTAATCCCTGAGAGAGTGGAAGACAACTTTTTTTATTTTACCCTTTAGAAAACAGAAATCTAGGCAACAGAATAACTATAGTGATCCCTTTCCGCATACTTACTATGTGCAGCCCTGTTCCACAGACGGCCCAAGATCAAGCTGAAATGCCTGTCCTCTCTGAGGCCTTCTTCCACCCCTCCAAAATGCCTGCCTCTCCGAAACACCACATCGCAGTGTTGCTCTTCTCTGACCATGGGTACCTGACATTGTGTGGCATCAAGGACATGCATGTTCTTGTGTTATCCCCCACTGGATTACATGTTCCTGAAGGTGGGGGCCATTGCCATCTAAACAGCCACCATTACAGAGCTTTTTAATAAATAATTTGTTGGGCTGAATTCCTAGCATCACATCTCAGAGCCTCAGCCTGGGAAAGCTTTTTGGGGGAGAAGGGATCTGGGAACCATCTGATGAAAGCAAGGACCAGCAAGTGACATAGAAGAAAAGAAAGAGCAATCTACATGAGGGCTCTGGTCTGGTGCAGTGACAGCACTAATTTAGCATAGCTCTCAGCCAGGAAGGTGAGAGCCAAACGCTGCTTAGCTCAATGCTGAAATGCTGGCAAGCACCTGGCTTCTTGGTCCAGCCCCAAAAGAATGTGATGTGAACATTACATGCCATTAAGATGACTCAGAGAACAAATGACTAAGTTTCCGATAATCAAGGAGAAGATTTTGCTGGGCCATTCTTTATTTCAATGCAACCTGAGCTTAATGCATCATGACGGATAATTCCGGTCCTTCCCAAAGGAAGTGTCTCCACCATGGGGTTGTGTTCTCAGTCAGTCTTGCTTCACAGCTGGGGCAGGAAGCATTTTACTGCCTTTCTAATGTTCTACCAGCCATTTGGAATCCTCTGTGAACACTTCAATATCAGGCTATAAAACAGGTGATTCTGTTTATAGGAGCTGTGCTATTTAAAGACCAGCTAGCTCATTAACATCACCTGCTATAGCCCTGGGCTCTATGATGTAGCAACTCAAACATGGTCCACAAATGGAGAAAAATCTTCATACACCAAGGAAATGAAGGACGTTAGAAGAAAATAAAAATAAATAAATAAATAAAGGAGCACCTAATCCACACCTCTGAGGGCATCAGAAAGTAAGCCCCCAGCCAGGAGCAGCCAGGGCTTTCCCAAATGACCCACAAGCTAACGATTCCACAACACTTTCCACATTTTCATTATTCTTCCATTCTGGAGAACCTGTATGAAGGGCTCCTGTGACTGACTCTTAAACAGCAAGAGGTGATGGAGTTTGGAAAACAAGCTGAAGTTCAATCTGCCCTCCCTCCACTACACCCTTGCAGAGATTTCAAACACACATCTCTCTTCCTATTGATTACTAACACCAACCCTCACTCCCATCCAGTTTAAAGAAAGACACAGGCAGTAACAGCCCAAAGTCACACACAGCTTGTCATATCTGTAGCTCTTGTTCTTGAGTTTTCTGACTTCATTTCTACCATCAAGAAACTGAGGGACAGGACCCACTCATGCCAGTGACAGGGTTCGCTGCAGTCTGGTGGGAGGCACAGCTACAGCAGGAAAAGCTCCCAAGGCACTTCTGCTCTGAGACAAGAGATCTAAACCAGTTTTCTCAGGAGCCTTGAGTTACTAATATTCTGTGGTCAATGATGCCCTAAGGCTCTGCAAAAGCCGGTCTTTTTAGAAAGATTCAATCATGTTTAACATTCTACCAAATAAATCAGAAACTTAACTTTATGGTTTAAGGAATTTTCTAATGATGATCTGGAAACCAAAAGGGAAATGCAATTAATCAGAATTCCCTACTCCCCGAATTCTCATTAGAAGAGGCTTTACTGTGTTTCCACAAGGAACCCTGGAAGCAGCCCACACAGGGAGGGCAGAGGCCAAGGGAGGATAAGCACAGGCACGCCCTGCATCCAAGACTCACGGGCCTGTGTGCCAGCACTCCCCATGGGAACAACTCCTTTAGTGAGTCGCTTGCCCAGTGATGACCTCCCTGGTGCTGAGAGACATGCTCTTTTACCTTTGTTTTCCACAGCACACCACAGGCTCTCAGTAAATGTTAGTGAGCCAGCCAATGAGCTCCGCTTACCGACATGTGGCAGTAAAATGTGAATTTCTGTCCAGGAGCTCGAACCTGGCAGACTGCTCCAGGCCCAGAGGAAGGCTGGTCATCCACCCCTCTTCCTCAGCCACTGCCCCCTCCGGCACAGGGTCCTTCCACAGAGCAGCTTCTGCAGCTGCCCCAGCCACCGCAGCCACGCCCCAACTATCCCACCTCCTCCTCCTCCATCTTATATCTTCTTGGGCAGTTTTTCAGTTGTGGGCTTGTCCTACCTACCTTCTCTCCCTCCTAAAGCACTGAAAAAAAAATTCCTAGGACCAGAAAATCCATCTACAATACCCTTTGTTCCCTTCTCAGCACTTAGTTCAGATATCTATAACTCCCAGGTACTAATAAATGCTGTTGAACAACAGAATGATTTGGGTTAAATCTCCCATCACAGGGCAGAACCACCTGGAGGGCTTTTGTCTTGAAAATCAAATTTTTACATCAAATTCTAACATTACTTACAATATTAAAGTTGAAATAAATCCCTCAGAAAATTTCCTTCCAATGTCATTTTTTCAGTTGAACCTACTTTTCTATTAGCACTCACCTAAAAACAAACAAATAAATAAATACCCCAGTCTTCTCTCTGACTCAGCATGAGGAAGGGGTGGGCAGCATTTGACGACAGCTCACCACCTCAGTGGTCCTCCACAGTTCTTCACCAAAACCACCCGCAGTCCCCTCCAGCTCCGCAGGATCTTATGACACTAGACCAGAAGGTTCTCAAACTTTCTGGACTCCAGACCCCTTTCCTCTCAAATAATGTTTTTAAGTAGGTTCTATCTATTGATATTTACAGTACTTGAAATTAACACAGAGATTTTTAAAGTATTCATTCAGTAATTTATTTACAAATAATACTTTATTAAAAATAATAAAATAAACCGTTACATAAAAACAAAAATAACGTTTTTTATAAAAATAACTATATCTTCCAAAAATAAATAAATAATTAAGAAGAATTTCTGAAATGCTTTAATGTCAGGATTAATAGAAGACAGCTTGATTCTCATGTCTGCTTCTGCATTCAATCTGTCATGACTCTCTGTTTTGGCTGAAGTATGTGAAGAAAACCCAGCCTCACACAGACATGTGGCTGGAAATGGGAGGAGTATTTTAGCAGCTTTATCAGATCACTGATGTGACATCAAAACTTGACAAGTGGTAGTTTCTTAAAAGTCAGCTGCAATGTAGAATCTAAAACCCTATCAATAAACACTTGTAGGACTCTATTAAAACTATTATCTACCAGTCTTGCACTTTGAACAGATATTTTACCCATGCATGATTTCTCTGACATCATGCATTAGTTGTTTGAAAAATATTGGCTCATGGAGTTATGTGTAGATCTTCCAAAAGTTAACACATTTCAATATGTCAAAAAAACCACATTTTGTTGTTATCACCACTGAGCTCATCAGAATCATCTTTAAGTATTGAAAAGCTATCAAGCTGACCATGGCATACACAAGTTTTCCAAAATTCTAATTTTTGCCCCAAAGTTCAAATTTTATCATTTGCAACAAATATAGACAGTTATTTCCTTTGAAATAACAGGTTCACTTAGTTCAATTTTCAGACATTATCTACCAAAAACACAAGTCTAAATAACCATGATTTGTCTGTTGGTTGTTCTTTAAAGTAAAAATAGTGTTCCATGAAAAGAGAAGCTAGTTTAGCTGTCAACCCAAAAAAAGCACAAGTCCTTTTTCTCGAAACAATCGTACTTCCATCTGCAGAAGTACATTATGCAAATTTTTAATTCCAACTCACAGAATATTAGAAAGAAAGGCACTCAAGGGTCAAAATTTCATAAAATTATTAATCCTTACTGCTTCATCAAGGACATTCTTAAATGGTGTGGGCTTCTTGTATGCAAACAGGTGGCAGTGAAGAACGCCATGACTGTCGGTAGAGTTTGTTACCACGTTCTTGATTTGTGCTAAAGCATCTGCCATCGCTTTTGCACAACTAATGCAAATGTCAACACAGCAAAAAAGAAAATAATGCCTCAGTATCATTATAAAAACAGTTTTGACCTTGTGAGTCCCCTGAAAGGTATCTAGGGAGCACTGAGGATCCACAGATTACAGGAGATTTTACTGGCTTACTGTGGGTGTTACAGGAGTGAAAAGAGGTTTGAGTTTGCCTCTGCCTTTACTGGCACTCCAACATCCCAGTGTGTCTAGCCCTGAGCCCAACCATTAGTAGGCATTCATAAATGAGGCCATCGTGATGACTCATCAGGTATTGCTACCCTCTCTGGGTCATATTTTAATCCTCTGTTCAGTAGAAACTTGTAAGCTCCCTTCTAGCTAGATATTTCCATCTGGTTCTTTGCCTAACAGGCACTTCAAATAAGAGCATTGGGGTCTCACCTGTGGGTTCCCTTGGTGGCACCCACCTGTCTGTATGGTCATGCTCACCTAAACAAGATCTGCCCCTGTGACAAGGATGGTGGGCAGACAGGCCCAGCCGAAGACCTGGGCCTCAGCCACCTAGGAGGTGAAGGAACTCTGACTCACCACGGTGTGGGTGAACTGACCCACTGCTTCCATGCATTCATGTCTGGGCCTAAGGGAAGGGAGGCCTGAGAGTCACACTCTCCTCAGCAAGTCCTATAAAGCCAGCGTCTCATCTCCACCATGCTCTGTTCTCCAGATAGGGGAGTTTCTTGGGACTTTGCCACAGAGCCTCAGACAGCAGGTACACCCACAGGTTCCAGGGCATCTCCACTGGCCCAGACAAAGCTGCACCCAGAAGATACACTGGCACCCAAAGCAAGAGAAATAGAAATGATGGGTGCCGTGTGGGGCATGTCCAAGAACAAGAGGCCCCTGTGGATGTCCAAATGTGCCAGGGGAAGGGGGATGCCATGTAGGGTCTGGAGCCCAGCATCAGGAGGGGGGGAAAAGAGCCATCCCAAGTATAGGTCACAGACCACCATGGGAACCAGTGGTCCCACCTCATTCCAGTACCCTCATATGAAAGCAAGCTACTGCACCTTCTCTCAGTATCAGCCTCCACACTAATCCCATGGATAATACATGAATTATCTTTGAAAAGACCATTAAACCAAAACTCACAGCTTCCTAAGTGGACCTAGAGAAGTATGGCTACCTCAAGATTAACAATTTCTCAGCAAAATAATCTACTTCATTATTATCTGTTTAATTAACAAGATAATTAATCAAGTCAAGACAATTCAATGACAGTTTAATCAAAAGAGGTTTTGGAAGACATCAGTAAGAAACATGGTTCTATTATAAATCTCATATGTTTAAAATTCTATGAAAACTCCAACTATCAGTCTGGGACACTAAGAATTACGGATGAATATTAACTGTGTCATACCACAGGTAACTATAGACTGCACTCTCTATGAAGTGTCACCACTTAGGCCTGTCTCTTATTTTCTTAAGGATACCTAGGAATAGAGCTCAGAACTCTCTGGAAAAGCACCCAACTCAGTAACACTCAGAGGAGCATGCTCGTGGGACCTCTTCTCTCTACAATGCTGTAAGTTTCTAGGATTGGCTTGGGTAACTTACATAGAAGCACTTGGCCTCAGAAGATAAACTTAGTGTACTAAATAAATTATTTATCTTCCAAAAGTACTTCAGGATGAAATAATAATGCCTTCTCTACACAGAGAGCTTCACTACTGAACGTGTTTCATTTCGTATCATTTCGCTTCCACAACAGCCTCAGGAGAAGCACACGCCAGATATGTGGATCTGCCTTTCTTCAAAGTAGAGGCCCAGGTACCA
This sequence comes from Galeopterus variegatus, assembly GCF_000696425.1. Lineage (NCBI taxonomy): Eukaryota > Metazoa > Chordata > Mammalia > Dermoptera > Cynocephalidae > Galeopterus > Galeopterus variegatus. Next base: position 255,560 of record NW_007728378.1, read on the forward strand.
GACTACCAAGTAGAGAGTTTTCCAAATCACTGTAACTTGGATTCAAAACTGTTTTCTTCATCAATTTCATTTATCTTATTTATACCCTACCCGATTCCAAAAAATTGAAGTTTCTTATTTTTTCTTATTGTAAGAAATCAGAAAAAGCTAATTTTCCAATGTGAATACTGTTAAAAACAAAAGAGAGGACTAGACTACCATGCTATGCCTTTGTAAAGCCTGCCTAGAAAACTGCCACAAATGTACAGCTTCATTTCCAAGCAGCAGAGAAATAGAGAGAAAGAAAATGGGTCAAATAATTCCCAAAGAAAGTTTAGAACAGAAATTTTCTTCTTTTAAATTCTCTGTCATTAAACACATATTTCAACAGAGATGAATTAATACAGAAACAGATTCTTTGAAGAGGGGTAATGCCATAATAAAAACCCTTGTCAGGCTGGTAATGAGGAAGACCAATTTTACACACTGCAGAACATTTGGTGAAATCATTACCCCTGATCACCTGAAGGCAGACCACAGGCACACCCAGCCTCCAGCTCAGGGAAAAGAGAAAAGGGAATGTCTAGGTGACTGTTCCACACTTTGCTTAACTGAGTACCACAGAGAGAGACAAGCTTAGGCAAAAACTGGCCAGCCTGAGAGACAGGAAAACATCTACAGACAGTCCAGAAACATGGGCCTCACCAAGTGGGGAAAGCCACCCTTTCTGTACCCCAAGAAGACGACATAAGGCTGAAAGTGTGCTGAGCAGCAATGTCCCAGAAAGACTCCACAACTGAAGAGAGGGCTCAGCTGTGTACACACAGATGTTATTACAGAGTTTCTCTCCCACCCACACCCATGCCTATTGTATATTAAGCTTCAAGATACCCTGAGTAGAAAGAGAGAGACACAGGCATGAGAAAGCAAAGACATGAAGTAGACAGGAGGATTGTGACTAAGAACGAACTCTGGGTATACTTGCTGGCACATGGAACTGACAGAAGCAAATAGATCAGAAACTACTAGAATTGGGGGAAAATTGCATGCCAAAGAAACATGAGTCTAAAATAGAATCAGTAGGGTTCCGGTTAAGATGGTGGAATAGATGGTTCCCAGAGTCACTTTCTCCACAAATAGACCAAATTCACAATTATAAAAATGTAACATCAGCCAAGCTGGGGCTGCTGGAGCTCCGGAGAAGAGGAGAGACCTACAGAGTTCATGAAGGTGGGAGAAACTATGATNTTCTCCACAAATAGACCAAATTCACAATTATAAAAATGTAACATCAGCCAAGCTGGGGCCGCTGGAGCTCCGGAGAAGAGGAGAGACCTACAGAGTTCATGAAGGTGGGAGAAACTATGATGAGAGAAAGAAAAAGCTGCTCTGAGTGTTTTGGGCTATGGCTGCTTTAAGGCTCGAGCTGATGAGCGCATGGACCAGAAGACTGTTACTTGGAGGCAGCAGGAGAGAAGAGGGCCTTGGCGGCCCCCAGGACAGCAAGACCACTAATAGGTTTCCCATGGACCCACGCAGGAGCAAGGAGCCAGAACAACTGAAAAAAGGGAGCCATTCAGAGGCTGGTGAGTCATGGCAAGGGACCAGTGCAGGGCCCACCATCCCATGGGAAGTGTTTGGAGCATGGGTGGTGGGCGAGATGGGAACAACAGGAGAACACTGGGGCAAAGCAAGGACAGCCGACCTGCCCCCCAATCAGCACAGGACCACTCAGAGGAGAATGGTCAGGAATGCAGAATTGCATGGGGTGCAGTTTGATGAAAAAACTCAGGCCCACATCAGAGATTCTACACAACACAGATCCTCTGGGTCTCTGGAGAGCTGGAAGTACCTATAAGATCAACCGTTTAACCCTGAGCTGCATAAAAAGCCTTCCCTAGGGAAACAGCAGCAAAGTAGCAATTTAAACAACCACACATCTCAAGTACTGGTTCCCACAGGAAGTTCCCCCATGTTAAAAGCAAAGGACAAAAAATTAGTTCTGGCCCAGGTACACCACCTTGGGGCCTGCTTGGGAACCAGAGGCTTGGATCCGGGGACCGGACCCCAGGCCCACATCCAGGCAAACTGTGCCAGTGCCTCGGGGCCAGCCCAGGGACTCGAAGCATGGAGAAGGGGACTGTATCCCCCTCCCACAACCAGGCACACCAAGCCAGCACCTTGGGGCCTGCCCGGGGACCTGAGGCAAGAAGAAGGGGACCGGACCTCTCTCCCACAACCAGGCACACCGTGCCAGCTCCTTGGGTCTCACCCAGTGACCTGAGGCATGAGAAAGGGACCAGCCACCCCTCCCACAACCAGGCACATGGCGCCAGCACCCTGGAGCCTGCCAGGGACCAGAGGCATGGAGAAGGGGACCAAACATACCCCACAACCAGACACACGGCGAGTGCCAAGGAGCATACCAAAAACAGCACCTCCACATGGGTGGCCCACGACAGCCACCACAATAACCATGGCTGACACAAAAGTGGCTAGACGCCACAACCACCATGCAGATGGTCCGCCAACCACCGGAGTGCATTCACACAAGAAGAGTCACCAGCAGAGACAAAGAAAAGAAGAGGATGTCTCTCTCCACAAAGTCCATTTCAGAGTGACAGAAGAAGCACCTGCTCTATGATAATATTGGGGGACCTGATCACATCTTTCAGCATTGGACAGATCATCTAGGCAACAAATAAACAGAGTAACCATAACCATTATTCTTTCAGGAGAGAAGAAATCTAGGGTAATTAGAGGGGGGAGCAGGAGTAAATGGGGGAAGGGGAGAGATTGGACAAGGCGCATAAAGAATAATTACAATTTGTAACAATACATATGTTAGTAATATTGATTTAATCAACATATCTCAATGTTCAACCCCCAAAATATGTATAATCAATTTTGATTCAATAAATAAAATAAATTTAAAAAAATAAAATAAAATAGAATAAGTGACTATCAAAACAACTCCAGTCCCCTAAATTTCCACAAGTAGGAATCAAGCTGCAGGATCTTGTAGCCCCCATCTTGCAAAGAAGACACTGTTGCCAAAGCCCCAGCCAGATGTGTCCATGTAGGACAAAGGACTGTAAGTGACTATCAAAACAACTCCAGTCCCCTAAATTTCCACAAGTAGGAATCAAGCTGCAGGATCTTGTAGCCCCCACCTTGCAAAGAAGACACTGTTGCCAAAGCCCCAGCCAGATGTGTCCATGTAGGACAAAGGACTAGGATGAACCTCCCAGGATAGGAAGTGAGAGAATCAGACACGGCTGCATAGTGACCATGATGGATCAGGACAAAAACAAGATCATACCATAGTTCCTCCCCAGCTGACATTAGTGATAGCTGCATCTTTACCAATCATAGCTTTAGACTCACTCTAGTCTACCTTCCCTACAGATAAGATTTAATGAGATACCCAATCATACAATTGTCCCCACTTACTAACAGCACCCCTACTTTTTGGGGCCCTCCCCCAAATCCTGTAACAGGTTCTTTCTGGCACCCTCTTACCGCAACACCCCACAGTTCCCCATGGAATGTGGTCTCAACCTTTTCCATTGCAGGAATTCCTAGTTGCCTCTGCTTACAAGACATTGGCAGACACCTTCTTAATACCTGCCCACAAGGTGTCACTCTTGCTTTGGAGCAAGAACTGATGTTTATCTTCATTACTCCCCTTTCAAAACAGAAGTTTTTGTGAATGTAATTGTCCTAGCTCAGGCCCACTACTGGATAGTGTGAGCAGCAGATAATCCATGTGTCAGTTTGGTCACCAAACTGCAAGAGTCACACCTGGATTTGATAAAGACTGCACCACACCAGAAACCCTTCTTTTGTGCAAGATGCAGTAACAAAGCGACTCTGGATTGGGTACCTGGGGAAATGAGCGTATGGCAGCTGTGAAAGGAAGGTGTGCCAAAGGGAAGGAATGAGACAGAGATGACTGCACACCAAGGAGCCATGCTCCCCTTCCCCAGAACAGCGTCAGATCTGGGAAGCAGCTGCCAACCAGGGACAACACCTTGCAGATTTCACACTTGCACTTAGATTGGACCATGTGACTGTATCTCACCAGCAGAACTCATATGGTTATGGTGCATATCACTTCCAGGCCAACATGGTTGAGAAGCATGTGTGCCACCTCCATGCTGGACCTCCCCATGGGCCAGCTCTGATGAAAAGAAGCTGAGCCTAGAGGATACTACCAAACCAGCAGATGGCAGGACCATAAGCTGCAGAGAGCCAGCCTAAATCACCACACCAAGGAAAGCTGATCACTGATGAGGAATACCCACAGCAGACTGTTACACGATGAGAAGTAAATTTTACTGTGTAAGGCCCTGATATTTGGGGGTTTTATTACAGATGGGAAGGTTACCCTAAACAATCCAAAAACTGGGGGTAAGAAGTACAGAGTAAAGGCATGAACGAGACACTGAGAAACCAGACCTCAATTTACATTGGAACCACAAAGGGCTAAACCCTAAAGGTGGAGAAGTCCTGAGAAGCAAGCCAGCCCTCTCAAGCACTGAAGGTTTATTCTGCTCATCGGTTGCACTCAAGACTACACTGGGACTGAAGTGGTTCCTTTAAGACTAAAGAACCTTAGAGATACACAACGAAAACCTCTCCAAAAACAATAATCATCTTAGGTCTCAAATTATTCCTCAAAGTGATTCTTTAAATACAATGTCTAGCGTGCACAATGTCTCTTCCATGAGAAAGAAACAGCAAAAATCATAGGGGGGTGGGGGTGGGGGAACAGAGACACAAGAAGTTTGAATTACCCAATATAGACTATCAAAAAAACTACACTTGCAACAACAAAAACCTAAACAACCCAATTTAAAAATGGGCAAAGGACTTGAATAGACATTTCTCTCAAGAAGATAAACATACCAATGAGCAATAAGCCTATGAAAAGATCCTCAACATTACTAGGGAAATGCAAATCAAAACCACAATGAGATACCACTTCACACCCATTAGGATGTCTATTATCAAAAAAACAAAATAAACAAGCGTTGGCAAGGACATAAAGAAATTGGAACCCTTGCGCATTGCTGATGGGAATGTAAAATGATGCAGCTTCTATAGAAACAGTATGGTGGTTTCTCAAAAAATTAAATATAGAATTAGCATATGAACCAGCAATTTCCCATCTGGATATATGCACAAATGAAGTGAAAGCAGGGACTCAGATATTTGTACACTCATGTTCATAGCAGCATTATTGACTACAGCCACAAGGTAGAAGCAACCCAAATGTCCATCAAAGAATTAATGAATAAACAAAATGTAGTCTATCCATACAATGGAATATTATTCAGTCTTACACAGTAAAGAAATTCTGACACATGCTACTACATGGATGTATGCTGAAGACACTATTCTAAGTGAAATAAGCCAGTCAAAAAAGGTCAGATATTGTACGATTCCACTTATATGAGGGACCTAGAGTAATCAAATTCATAGAGACAGAAAGGAGAATGATCATCGCTAGGCGTTTGGAGGAGGGAGTTATTGTTTAATGGGTACAAAGTTTCAGTTTTGTAAGACGAAAAAAGTTCTGGAGATGGGTGGTTGTACGACAATAAGAATGTACTTAATGTCACAGAACTGTACCCTTAAAAATGTACGTTTAAAATGATAAATTCTATGTTCTATATGTTTGACTAAAATAGAAAAAAAACTATACTTGCTATGGTTAAAAACATGAGAGATTAGAAGCTATAAAAAGTAACACAGTTTTAATTTTTTTAAATCTAAACGGGTAGCCCTACGCCCAGAAGCAGGCAAGTAGCAGAGCATGCCCAGGAGGCCTTGGCAGCAGAAAATGGGATGATACATTCAAAATACTAAAGGAAAAAAACTGCCAGCCAAGAATACTGTACCCAGCAAGGATATCCTTCAGAAACAAGGGGAAAATAGTGTATTTTCCAGACAAAAACTGCAGGAGTTTATGACCACATGACCAACCCTACAAGAAAACCTCAAAGGAGTCCTGCATGAGGAAACCAAAAAATGATAATCACTCATCTTACCAGCTATAGTTCTGTTCGAACTTTGGTTTTTTTATAATTCAGTCTTGGTAGGTGGCGTGTTTCTAAGAATTTATTCATTTCATCTAGATGATCTAATTTGTTCACCAACAATTATTCATAGTATTCTCTTCTAACCCTTTTGATTTTTGTAAATTTGGTTTACAGAACCCTTCTTCCATTTCTGATTTTAGTTATTTGAGTCTTCTCTCTCTTTTCTTAGTCTAATTAGGTAAGGTTTGTCAATTTTGTGGATCTTGCCAAAGTACCAACTTTTGGTTTCATTGATTTTCTCTTTTATTTTTTCCTATTTTCTTATTTCTTTTACCTATGCTCTAATTTTTATTATTTATTCCCTTTGTTAGGTCTGGGCTTAATTTGCTCTCCATTTTCTAGTTTCCTAAGGTGCAAAGGTGACTGTTGATCTGAGATCTCTCTTTTTTATTAAAGCATGCATTTACATTAAGTAAATTCCCTTTTAGCAAAAAAAAAAAATTTTTTTTTCAGTCATTTTTTTAGAGGTATATCTGGAGTTTAAGCATACCTAGTTATTTTTAGTGCAGTTTTTCATCTGCCATTTTCACTTAATATTACATCTTGAAAATCTGTATTAAATACTCTTTAAAATTATATTACATTTTATGGAGGTCCATAATTTATTTAGCTATTCTCATATTGTTGGACTTTCAGTTTATTCCCAATTCTTCACCTTTATATAACAGCCTTCCCCATTTAAAAATATTTTTTTCTTTGATTATTTGCTTATGGTTTCAAGAAGTAGGATAATTGATTGAAAGTATGAACATTTTAAAGACTTCTATTTATGAATCCAATCTGTTCTTCAAAAAAGTTTTACCAATGTATTTCTACTAGAAGATTTTGACATTGTTTCTCTCATTGCAGCAGTATTATACAGTATCAGAGTTTTTCATTTTGAGAAATGAAAAATGTCATTTTTCTGTTTTAATTTTCATTTCTATGAACATCTTAGAATATATTTATTAGCCATGTATGTTTCTTTTGGGTGTGTGACTTGTCTGCTCACGTCCTTCACCAAATTTCTGTTAATATTTTTCTAATTCATTTTTAAGAGTTCTTTATGCATTAAGGATGTTAACCTTTGTGTGTTAAATTTGTTCCTTATCAACTGACTTTAAATTCAATTTGTGACATTTTCCTTCATTTGTATGTTGAGAAAATAATTTTCTATCTAAACATCAAATAAATGAAAAAAATTTTAATTAGAAGTATACAGCTATGTAATCAAAACATCCAAACAATTAAAAATAAAATAAAATTATTGAAAACAAAAAAAAAAATTGAAAAGTACAAAAGTCATGGATGCATTTTTAAGCAGATTAGGTGCTTCTAAAGAAAGAATTGGTAAACTGGAAACTAGATCAAAAGAAAATAATCAAACTAATGCATGAGAGACCAAAATCTGGGAATACAAAAGAGAGGGCATGAGAATATATGGCAGGAAATATAACACACATTTAACTAGAGTCCCAGAAGAAAAAAAGGAAAATGATGCAGAAACAATATCTGCAGATAATGGCAGTGAATTTTCCAGAGTTTTGAAAGATATCATGCCATAGATACAAGAAGCCAACATACTTCAAGCAGTGATGCATGGAAATTAGTGAAACTACAGAAACCTAAGGACAATGAGAAAATCCTTTAAAAGTAATAGGAGACACACGGACTACCTCCAGAGGAATAGCATTTACACCGACTACTGACTTCTGAACAGGCACAAAAAAAGCCAGATGCTATAGAAAGATATCTCCAATGTGCTAAAAGAAAGTATTGCCGATATTAAATTCAATATACAGGGAAAAAATGGTTTTGAGAATAAATGTGAGAGAGTGATGCCAGTGAAAATAGTGAAGTAGGGACCTCCAAAAATCCCCCTTTTCATAAAAGCAATTTAAAAATGGCAAAAAAACCCCAACCCATATAGACTGCTATGGGTTGAATGTTTGTCCCCTCCAAAGTAGACATTGGAACTTAATCCCCAATGTTATATCTGAAGGATGGGGCCTTAACGAGGTGATTGGATCATGAGGGCTATGCTTATTAGCCCTTGCTATGTTATACCCTGTACTGCCTCAGGACTCTCCCAAGAGTCCCCACAAAGAAGAAGGTCCTCGCTAGATGTAAATTTCATTTCTTTATAAATTACCCAGTTTCAGATATTCTAAGAAACAGAAAACAGACTAATCAACATTTTCAGAAATCTAGAAATCTAACCAAGGCTTTCTGCAATCCAGGAAGCATTTGTTAAAGAAAAATAATTGAATATCCTAAGAAGAGAAAATGTGTGGTATCTTAACTTGCCCTATTGCCATATCCTGGTACCCCCAGTCCAACTCTATAGTCGTCTTGAAAACCAACAGCCTGCCATCATAGTGAAAACCAGCAGCCTGGCAGCCATAGAAGGGGACAGAACAGGATTGTAACTCCTTCAAAGCCTTATTCCCAGAATGTTGTCACTACCTGACATGGTGAAAGGGTTCCACTTGCAAGGCTGTCTTTATATGACTTGACTCAGAGCTTGTCCAGTGTGAAAAATGTTTTCCTCAGAGTTGTCTGTCAAAAGAATTAAAGGCAATTATTTTGTTTACCTTTGTGACCATCTGAGTCAGTGGACAACAGTTGCAGCAAATAATAGATTAACCCAAAAGCTTAAAAGGAAAGCTGGGGAATGAGATGCCCACAGGACATCTGAAAAAGTCCAATATATTCCTAGAAATCTAGAAGGGCACATGCATACACAGAGTTATGCACCTAGTCAAGGTTGTGTGAATGCCCAGTAAAAGGATGAGAATACGATGAGATGGTCCTCAGCTGTCACAATGGGCTGACTTTGCGACTGCACAAGCAGGAAGTTAAGGCTAAGGGAGAACTGTCAGGCAGGTTGAAGCATGCCCAACACATACACAGAGCCCCTTGAAAAAGACTAGGAGAATTACTGATTCCAGGCATTTATGAAAATTTCTATCCAACCATTAGCTGGCCACTAAGCTAGGCAAATAGAGACTCCAGTAGAGATACATGGCAAAGAATACAGACTTTAAAGACTTAGTTCAGAGAAGTCATTAAATAAGCAAACAGAAACTCCTACAACAAACGTCAACAACAACAAAACACAGGGAAGAGAGGAAAATCTGCCTTTCAGAGTTGCCACTTTATATTATTAAAATGTACAGTTTTCGGGCCGGCCCGGTGGCGCACTGCTACAGTGCGCCGCTTGGGAGCGCGGCAGCGCTCC
>NW_007728378.1:264878-273718 GCF_000696425.1 Galeopterus variegatus
CTAGGGGGCAAAAGCCCATCTAATCAATTCTAATCAGGAAAACTAACCAAGTATATGTTGATTATATTTTATATGTTGATGTTAAACTAATCAAGTATATGTTGATTCTCAGATGCCTTTTAGTATGGGTTTTTAGGTAATGCATGTATGGGACAAAAGTCCTTGGCTAGGAGGCAATGGCCTACAGCTAGGGGGCAAAAGCCCATCTAATCAATTCTAATCAGGAAAACTAACCAAGTATATGTTGATTATATTTTATATGTTGATGTTAAACTAATCAAGTATATGTTGATTCTCAGATGCCTTTTAGTATGGGTTTTTAGGTAATGCATGTATGGGACAAAAGTCCTTGGCTAGGAGGCAATGGCCTACAGCTAGGGGGCAAAAGCCCATCTAATCAATTCTAATCAGGAAAACTAACCAAGTATATGTTAATTATATTTTATATGTTGATGTTAAACTAATCAAGTATATGTTGATTCTCAGATGCTTTTTAGTATGGGTTTTTAGGTAATGCATGTATGGGACAAAAGTCCTTGGTTAGGAGATAATAGCCTACAGCTAGGGGAAAAGGCCCAACTAATCAATTCTAATCACTGTTTAGGGATGGGATTATATTTTATATGTTGATGTTAAACTAATCAAGTATATGTTGATTCTCAGATGCCTTTTAGTATGGGTTTTTAGGTAATGCATGTATGGGACAAAAGTCCTTGGTTAGGAGGTAATAGCCTACAGCTAGGGGAAAAGGCCCAACTAATCAATTCTAATCACTGTTTAGGGATGGGATTATATACTTTAATCATTTAACATATTGACTGTTGTTAAAAGATGTTGAAAGAATTGCTGTAGGGAAAAATGTGAAAAATATTTGCTAAGGGCAAGCTGTTTGCTGGTGGAAACTTCAGAAACAATTATACTTAGATTTAATCATAAGAATGTAACACTTGCTTAAAGCATTTAAGGAGAGGTTATATTTTAGATTAGATAATGATCACAGTTTGACCAACTTAGCTTTTCACAAATTGTACTTTGGAATGTCACGTTGTTAATTAAAATGATGTTACTAGTTTCTATTGTTTAAGCTATACTTAGCTATAGATAACTTTCGTCACATTGCTCATGTCTTTGCTTTCTTTTGAAATGATTGAAACAACTGATTTTTCTTGTGAAACTTCCTAGTCTTTACAATAAAAACAGAAGCTAACTTTGAATCTGGGCTGTACCCAGTTTCTCCTTCTAACAGAGGAGTTGCTGAGGTGCAGTCCCTTCAGGCTTCTCATTGCATTCATGTTGCTCTGAGTAATCTTTTTTGCATCTCTGTTACACAGCAAGAAGTGTAACCATAACACAAAAACTTAGGAGAAACATGAAAAATAAATAGTGAGAAAGCAAAATGTAAAGCTAGAGAAAATCACCCAACCACAGAGGAAGAGAGTAAGACCAGAAAAAAGGATTCACAAAACAAACAAGAAAAAAAAAAAAATAGAAAACTGGCAGTAATGAGTCCCTATATACTAATAACAACCTTAAACATAAATAGATTAAATGCCCCAATTAAAAGACACAGAGTAGCCAAATGGATTACAAAACAAGAACCAACAATATGCTACCTACAAGAAATTAACTTAACCAGTAAAGACACACTGGCTGAAAGTGAAGGACGGAAAAAGATATTTCATGCAAATGGACACCAAAAAAGAGCAGGAATAGCTATGCTTATATCAAGATAAAATAGACTTCAAGACAAGGAAAGTAGAAAAAGAAGATCATTATATAATGATAAAAGGGTAAATGCAACAAGATGATGTAATAATTCTATATATATATGCACCCAACTCTGGAGCACCAAGCTATATAAAGCAATTACTATTGGACCTAATGGGAGAGATGTATTCCAATACATAACACTTTCAGCAAAGGACAGATCATCCAGACAGGAAATTAACCAGGAAACATCAGAATTAATATCTACTCTAGGCCAATCAGACCTAACCTCTACTATAGGCCGACTTGACCAAATGGACATTTATAGAACATTTCATCCAACAGCTGCAGAATACAGATTCTTCTAAGCAGTACATGGAACATTCTCTAGAATAGGCCACATGTTAGAACACCAAACAAGTTTCATCAAATTTTTAAAAACTGAAATCATATCAACTACCAGAAATCAACAACAAAAGGGACACTAGAAACTGTACAAATACATGGAAATTAAACAATATGCTTCCCAAACAATGAATGGGTCAAATAAATCAAGAAGGAAATTTAAAAACTCCTGGAGACAAATGAAAATGAAAACACAGCATACTAGAAGCTATGGGATATAGTGAAAGCAGTTCTAAGAAGAAAGTTTATAGCAATAAATGCCTAAATCAAAAAAGAAGATTCCAAATAAACAGCCAACATTATGCCTCAAGGAACTGGAAAAACAAGAACAAAATCAGTAGAAGGAGAGAAATAACAAAGATAAGAGCAGAAATAAATGAATTAGAGATTTAAGAAAAATAAAAATGATCAATTAAACAAAGAATTGGTTTTTAGAGTAGATAAATCTGATAAACCTTTAACGAGACTAACAAAGAAAAAAGGAGAGAAGACTCAAATAAAGTCAGAAATGAAAAAAGGGACATTACAACTGATACCACAGAAATACAAAAATCATAAGAGACTACTATGAACAATTATATGCAATCAAACTGGAAAATCTAGAATAAATGGATAAGTTCCTGGACACATACAACTTACCAAAGTCGAATCATGAAGAACTAGAAAACCTAAACAGACCAATAAGAGTAATGAGATTGAAGCAGTAATAAAAAGTCTTCCAACAGAGAAAACCCCAGGACTAGATGGCTTCACTACTGACTTCTCCCAATCATTTAAAGAACTAACACCAATTCAATTGAAGAGGAGGGAATACTTTCAAACTCATTCTACAAGGCCAGCATTACCCTCATACCAAAACTAGAAAAAGATATGACAACAACAATAAAAAAACTATAAGCCAATATCTTTGATGAACATAGATGCAAAAATCCTCAACAACATATTAGCAAATAGAATGCAGCCACACATCAAAAAAATTACTCATCATAATCAAGTGGGATTCATCCCAGGGATGCAAGGATGATTCAACATATGCAAGTCAATAAATGTGATGCACCACTCATCATAATCAAGTGGGATTCATAACAGGGATGCAAGGATGATTCAACATATGCAAGTCAATAAATGTGATGCACCACATCAGCAAAATAGAGGACAAAAATCATATGATTATTTCAATACATGCAGAAAAAGCATTTCATAAAATCCAACACCCCTTCATGATAAAACTCAAAAAATTAGGTATAGAAGGTATGTATCTCAATGCAATAAAGGCCATATATGACAAAACCACAGCTAATATCATACTGAATGGACAAATATTAAAGACATTTCCTCTAAGATCTGGAACAAGGCAAGAATGCCCACCTTCCCCATTCTTATTCAACATAATACTGGAAGTTCTAGCCAGTACAGTAAGGCAAAAGAATGCAATAAAGGGCATCCAAACAGGAAAGGAGGAAGTCAAACTATCCCAATTTGCAGATGCATGATCCTAAACATAGGAAACCCTAACAACTCCACCAAAAAATTACTAGAACTAATAAATGAAATCAGTAAAGTGGCAGAACACAAAATCAATACACAAAAATTAATAGCCTTCTTATATGGCAACAATGAAATAGCTGAAGAAGAAATCAAGAAAGTAATCCCATTCACAATAGCTACAAAGAAATGAAATACCTAGGAGTAAATTTAACAAAGGAGGTGAAAGATCTCTACAATGAAAACTATAAAACTGGTGAGAAAAATTGAAGAGGACACAAATAAATGGAAAGATATCCCCTGTTTATGGGTCAGAAGAATTATCATCAAAATGTCCACATTACCCAAAGTAGTCTATACATTCAGCACAACCCCTATCAAAATACCAATAACATTCTTCACAGAAATAGAAAAAACTATTTTAAAATTTGTACAGAACCACAAAAGACCCCATACAACCAAAGCAATCTTGAACAAAAAGAACAAAGTTGGAGGCAAAACACTTCCTGGCTTCAAAATATGCTATAAAGCTATAGTAAGCAAAACAGTATTGCACTGACATAAAAACAGACAAATTGACCAGTAAAATAGAATACAGAGCCCCAAAATAAACTCATGCATCTACAGCCAACTGATTTTTGACAAAAGTGCCCAAGATATAAAGTGGGGAAAGGACAGCTTCTTCAACAAATGGTGCTAGGAAAACTGGAAATCCATATACAGAAGATTGAAACTACACCCCAATCTCTCACCATACACAAAAATCAACTCAAAATAGATCAAATTTAAGACGCCAAACTATGAAACTACTAAAATAAGACACAGGGGAAATGCAACATGAAATGGGAGTGGACAGCACTTTTTTGAGCAAGACTACAAAGGCACAGGCAGCTAATGCAAAAATACATAAATATACATACTACATCAAACTATAAAGCTTCTGCACAGCAAAGAACACTGTCAACAAAGAGAAGAGATAACCTACAGAATGGGAGAAAGTGTTTGCCAACCATAGATCAGACAATGGGCTAACATCCAGAATATATAAGGAACCTAAACAACTCAACAGCAAAAAAACAAATAACAAATTAAAAAATGGCAAAGGACCAGAAAAGACATTTCTCAAAAGGGGACATACTAATGGCCAACAAGCACATGGAAAAATGCTCAACACTGCTAAGCATCAGAGAAATGGAAATTAAAACCACAATAAGATATCATCTCACTCCAGTTAGAATGGCTATTATCAACAAGACAAAAAAATAAATGTTGGCAAGGATGAGGAAAAAAAGGAATTCCCCTACATTGTTGGTGGGAGTGTAAACTGGTATAGCCACTGTGGAAAACAGTACAAAAGTTCCTCAGAGAACTAAAAACAGATCTATATTACAACCCAGCTATCTCACTATTGCGTATATACCCAAAGGAAATGAAATCAATATATCAGAAACACTTATACTACCACGTTCATTGCAACACTATTCACAATAGCCAAGAGATGGAATCAACCTAAATGTCCACCAGTGGATAAACGGATTTTTTTAAACGGTGTATATATACACAATGAATAGTATTCAGCTATTAAAAAATGATATACTATCATTTGCAACAACATGATAGAACTGGAAGTCATGTTAAGTGAAGTAAGTTAGGGACAAAAAGACAAATACTGCATGACATCACTCATATGTTGAATCTATTTTTTAAAAATGGTTCTCATAGAAGTGGAAAGTAGACTAATGGCTACCAGAGGGGGAGGAAAAATGTAGACTAATGGGTACAAAACTATGCTATCTACCCTAACTGAACCATTGTACAATATGTGCATGTATTGAAACGACACACTGTACCCCACAAATATGTACAAATAAATGTTAAAATATTTTGAAGAAAAAAAAATTTTTTTTTGTCTTTTTTTTTTTTGAGACTGGCCGCACTGCGCTCAGCCAGTAAGCTGGTGACCGGCCATCCCCATGTAGGATCCGAACCTGCGGCGGGAGCGCTACTGCGCTCCCAGTGCCACACTCTCCCGAGTGCGCCACGGGCTCGGCCCCGAAAAAAAATTTTTTTAAAGGAGAAAGACATTCTAAGATAAAAACTGAGAGAACATGTCACTAGAATACCTGCCCCACAAGAAATACTACAAAGAGTCCTTCAGATTGAAATGAAAGAACAATAAACAATACTTTAAATCCAGGTGAAGAAATAAAGACCACCAGTAAAGGTAACTATAAAGGTAAATACAAAAAATAGTATAAATGTGTGTTTGTGTTTTGTTTATAACCTTTTTCTTCTCTCTGATTTAAAAGATAACTACAAAAGGCAATAATCCTAAATCTGTGTTGAATACAGTGTAAAGAATGTATATAAAGATGTGCTTTGTATGACAATAGCAGCACAAAGGAGTGGAGAGAGAATGGAGATATACAGAAGCAAAGATTTTGCATACTACTTCAATTAAATTGATATTAATCCAAACTAAACTGCTGTAAGTTGTCAGTAGTAAACCCCAGACCACCTCTAAGAATATAACTAACAAAAAAACAGTAAAATAAATGAAAAGAGAATTAAAACAATACACTAGAAAATATCTATTTAACAT
The DNA here is from genome assembly GCF_000696425.1 of Galeopterus variegatus. Taxonomy (NCBI): domain Eukaryota; kingdom Metazoa; phylum Chordata; class Mammalia; order Dermoptera; family Cynocephalidae; genus Galeopterus; species Galeopterus variegatus. The sequence continues at coordinate 271,078 of NW_007728378.1, forward strand.
GAAGTCAGTAACGGAGTAATAGAGAACAGAAAAGATATGACATAGAGAAAACAAATAGCAAAATGGGTCATATAATTCCCACCTTATGAGAATGGCATTAAATGTAAATGGATCAAACATCCCAATTTAAAGGAAAAATAGTCTGAATGGATTTTTTAATGATCCAGTTTTATGCAGTATGAAAGAGATACACTTTAAGTTCAAAGACACAATTAGGTTGAAAAGAAAGAAAAATATATACCAGGCAAACTGTAAAAGAGAGCTTGAGTGGCTATATTAACATCAGACAAAATGGTCTCTAAGACAAAAGTTATTAGAGATAAAGAACATTTTACAATGACAAAGAGATCAATTGAACAAGAAGATATAACAATTATATACTTAAGTGTCTAAAACAAAGCCCAAGAATGCATGAAACAAAAAATTAACAGAAATGGATGGAGAATTAGTTCCCCAAGGTGTAGGGAGAGATGAAGACCTTCAAATCCAGAAGCTCAAAAGTCCCCAAACAGATTCAATCCAAAAAGATCCTCCCAAGACACATTATAGTTATATTTGCAAAGCTCAAAGACAAAGAGAGAATCCTAAAAGCAGCAAGAGAAAAGCATCAAGTCACCTATAGGTGAGCCCCCATCAGACTAACAGCAGACTTCTCAACTGAAACCCTATGCGCCAGAAGAACGTGGAATGATATATTCAAAATACTAAAAGAAAAAAATTGCCAGCCAAGAATTCTTTGCCCAGCAAGGCTCTCCTGCAGAAATGAGGGAGAAATAGTGTATTTCCCAGACAAACAAAAGTTGTGGGAGTTCACCACCACACAACCAGCCCTGCAAGAAATTCTCCACGGAGTCCCTTTATCTGGAATCTGAATAATGATGGCCTCTATCAAAAATACACAAAAAAGAACAAAACCTGCCATTAAAACAAAAATGCCAGTGAGAAAGAGAAAGAAGCTAAATCATGCCACCGTAAATTTCCCACTAACATTGAAGAAGAGAGATACAAGGGGAAGTAATGATCAAAAGATATTTAAATCATCTAAACAAAAAGGAATTAAATGACAGGAATTAAACAATACCTGTCAATAACTACCCTAAATGTGAATGGATTAAACAAGGTGTAGGGAGAGATGAAGACCTTCAAATCCAGAAGCTCAAAAGTCCCCAAACAGATTCAATCCAAAAAGATCCTCCCAAGACACATTATAGTTATATTTGCAAAGCTCAAAGACAAAGAGAGAATCCTAAAAGCAGCAAGAGAAAAGCATCAAGTCACCTATAGGTGAGCCCCCATCAGACTAACAGCAGACTTCTCAACTGAAACCCTATGCGCCAGAAGAACGTGGAATGATATATTCAAAATACTAAAAGAAAAAAATTGCCAGCCAAGAATTCTTTGCCCAGCAAGGCTCTCCTGCAGAAATGAGGGAGAAATAGTGTATTTCCCAGACAAACAAAAGTTGTGGGAGTTCACCACCACACAACCAGCCCTGCAAGAAATTCTCCAGGGAGTCCCTTTATCTGGAATCTGAATAATGATGGCCTCTATCAAAAATACACAAAAAAGAACAAAACCTGCCATTAAAACAAAAATGCCAGTGAGAAAGAGAAAGAAGCTAAATCATGCCACCGTAAATTTCCCACTAACATTGAAGAAGAGAGATACAAGGGGAAGTAATGATCAAAAGATATTTAAATCATCTAAACAAAAAGGAATTAAATGACAGGAATTAAACAATACCTGTCAATAACTACCCTAAATGTGAATGGATTAAACTCCCCATTCAAAAGACATAGACTGACTGACTGGATTAAAAAGCTAGACCCAAGTATATGCTGTCTTCAAGAGATTCACCTCACCTGTAGAGACACACACAGACTAAAAGTGAAGGGATAGAAAAAGATATACCATGCAAATGGGAACCAAAAATGAGTAGGAGTAGCTATTCTTATGTCGGACAAAATAGACTTTAAACCAAAAAACATAAAAAGAGACAAAGAAGGCCACTATATAATGACAGAAGGATCTATCCAGCTAGAAAACATAGCAATCATAAATATATATACACCCAATACTGAAGCACCCAGATATATAAAGCAAACACTCTTAGACCTAAAGAAAGAAATAGGCCTTAGTATGTTAATAGTGGGTGATCTGACCACCCCTCTCTCAGTATGGGACAGATCTTTCAGGCAACAAATCAACAAAGAGACACAAGATTTAAACTACACTGTAGACCAACTGGACCTGGCAGATATATACAGAACATTTCACCAACAACTAAAGAATATAATGTCTTCTCATCAGCTCATCGAACACTCTCCAGGATAAACCACATATTAGGTCACAAATCTAGTCTCAGCAAATTTTAAGAAACTGAAATCATTCCAAGTATCTTTTCAGACCACAAAGGACTAAAACTGGAAATTAATAACAAGCAAAACTCTGCAAACTATTCAAATCCATGGAAACTAAACAATAGGCTCCTGAATGACCTATGGGTCAAAGAAGAAATTAAAAGGAAATCAAAAAATTTCTTGAGGGCCGGCCTGGTGGCGCACTGGAGAGTGTGCCGCTTGGGAGTGCAGCGGCGCTCCCGCCGAGGATTCGGATCCCATGTGGTTTTTTTTTTTTTTTT
>NW_007728378.1:274693-277366 GCF_000696425.1 Galeopterus variegatus
TGATACAAACAAAATAAATGCCCCCAAATCAGTTGCATTTATATACTCAAATAATGAACTAACAGAGAAATAAAGAAAGTAAGCCCATTTACAATAGTCATGAAAAAAAAAATACCTAGGGGTCAATTTAACCAAGGAGGTGAAAGCTCTCTACAGTGAGAACTACAAACCACTACTGAACGAAATTAAAGAAGACACAAAAAGATAGAAAGATATTCCATGCTCTTGGATTGGAAGAATTAACATTGTGAAAATGTTTATACTTCCCAAAGTGATCTACAGATTCAGTGCAATTCCCACCAAAATACCAATGACATTCTTCACAGAAATAGAAAAAACAATCTTAACATTCATACGGAACAACAAAAGACCGCAAATAGCCGAAGCAATCCTGATAAAAAAAATAATAAAGCCAAAGGCATAACACTACTTGACCCCAAGTTATACTACTTGACCCCAAGCTATAGTAACCAAAACAGCATGGTACTGGCATAATAAGACCAGTGGAGCAGAACTGAGAAACCAGAAATCACCCCTCATGCTTACAACCATCCAATAGTGGACAAAGGCAAAAAAATCTACATTGGGTAAAGGACTGCCTGTTCAATAAGTGGTGATGGGAAAATTGGATATCCATATGCAGAAGAATGAAACTAGATATGCACCTCTCAACATATACTAAAATCAACTCAAAATGGATTTAGAAGGAAAGTATCTCAACACAATAAAAGCGATCTATGACAAGCCCACTGCTAGTATCATTCTGAATGGGGAAAAACTGAAGACTTTTCCCTTAAGAACAGGAAGAAGACTAGGATGCCCACTCACACCACTTCTATTTAACATAGTACTGGAGGTACTAGTCAGAGCAATCAGGCAAGAGAAAGAAATAAAGGGCATCCAGCTTGGAAAAGATGAAGTCAAACTGTCCCTATTTGCAGATGAGATGATACTATATATAGAAAAACCTAAAGACTCTATCAAAAAACTCCTAGAGCTGGGTTAATAATTTAATTAACATTATTACTGATACAAACAAAATAAATGCCCCCAAATCAGTTGCATTTATATACTCAGATAATGAACTAACAGAAAGAGAAATTTTAAAAAGTAAGCCCATTTACAATTATCATGAAAAAAAAAATACCTAGGGGTCAATTTAACCAAGGAGGTGAAAGCTCTCTACAGTGAGAACTACAAACCACTACTGAACGAAATTAAAGAAGACACAAAAAGATAGAAAGATATTCCATGCTCTTGGATTGGAAGAATTAACATTGTGAAAATGTTTATACTACCCAAAGTGATCTACAGATTCAGTGCAATTCCCACCAAAATACCAATGACATTCTTCACAGAAATAGAAAAAACAATCTTAACATTCATACGGAACAACAAAAGACCGCAAATAGCCGAAGCAATCCTGATAAAAAAAATAATAAAGCCAAAGGCATAACACTACTTGACCCCAAGTTATACTACAAAGCTATAGTAACCAAAACAGCATGGTACTGGCATAATAAGACCAGTGGAGCAGAACTGAGNAAAGCAGTACTAAGAGGCAAATTTACTGCAATAAATGCTTACATCAAAAGAATGGAAAGACTTCAAATAAACAACCGAACACTATGCCTCAAAGTACTTGAAAAACGACAATCCAATCCCAAAGGTAGTAGAAGGAAAGAAATAATTAAGATCATAGCAGAACTAAATGAAACAGAGATGCAAAAAACAGTAGAAAAGACCAAAAGAAAAAAAGTTGGTTTTTTGAGAAGGTAAATAAAATAGACAAACCATTAGCTAGGTTAACAAAAAAGAAGAAGAAGACCCAAATAACAAAAACTCAGAAATGAAAAGGGAGACATTACAACTGATACCACAGAAATATGAAGAATCATTAGAGACTATTATAAACAACTATATAACAACAAATATGAAAACCTGGAAGATATGGATAAGTTTCTAGATACATACAACTACCCAGACTGAACCAAGAAGAGATAGAAAACTTGAACAGACCAATAACGAGCAACAAGATTGAAGTGGTAATCAGAAATCTTTTAACAAAGAAAAGACAGGTCCAGATGTCTCTACAGCTGAATCTATCAAACCTTTAAAGAGGGATTAATACCAATTCTCCTCAAACTATTCCAAAAAACTGAAACAGAAGCTGCTCTCCCAAACTCTTTCTATGAGGCCAACACAACTCTGATACCAAAACCAGATAAAGATAGAACAAAAAAAGAAAATTACAGGCCAATATCCTTGATGAACATAGATGCAAAAATCTTCAACAAAATATTAACAATCAGAATACAGCAACACATTAAAAAATCACATACTAGGATCAAGTGGGATTTATCCCAGGGATGCAAGGATGGTTCAACATATGAAAGTCAATAAATGTGATACATCACATCAACAAACTCAAGGACAAAAACCATATGATTATCTCAATAGATGTTGAAAAAGCATTTGACAAAATTCAACATCCCTTCATGATAAAGACTCTCAACAAATTAGGTATAGAAGGAAAGTATCTCAACACAATAAAAGCGATCTATGACAAGCCCACTGCTAGTATCATTCTGAATGGGGAAAAACTGAAGACTTTTCCCTTAAGAACAGGAAGAAGACTAGGATGCCCACTGTTACCACTTCTATTTAACATAT
>NW_007728378.1:278274-293272 GCF_000696425.1 Galeopterus variegatus
AAATAAATAAATAAATAAAGCCAAGGTATAACATACTATATGATATGACTTCAAATTATACTGCAAAGCTATAGTAACCAAAACAGCATGGTACTGGCATAATAAGACCAGTGGAGCAGAACTGAGAAACCAGAAATCACCCCTCATGCTTACAACCATCCAATAGTGGACAAAGGCAAAAAAATCTACATTGGGTAAAGGACTGCTTGTTCAATAAGTGGTGATGGGAAAATTGGATATCCATATGCAGAAGAATGAAACTAGATATGCACCTCTCAACATATACTAAAATCAACTCAAAATGGATTAAAGACTTAAGTATAAGACCTGAAACTGTAAAATTACTAAGGGAAAATATAGGTGAAACACTTTAAGAACTAGGCTTGGGCACAGACTTTATAAACATGAGCCCAAAAACACAAGCAACAAAAGAAAAAACAAACAAATGGGACTATATCAAACTAAAAAGCTAAGAAAACAATCAACACAGTGAAACAACAACCTACAGAGTGGGAGAAAATTTTTGCAAACTATGCATCTGACAAAGGATTAATATGCATAATATACAAGGAACTCAAGCAATTACACAGTAAAAAAAAACCAAATAGCTCAATTAAAAAATGGGCAAAGGAGCTGAAAAGACATTTTTCAAAGGAAGACATACAAATGACCAACAGGTACATGAGAAAATATTCAACATCATTAGTCATCAAGGAAATGCAAATTAAAACCACATTGAGATATCACTTCACCCCAGTTAGACTGGCTATAATCAAAAAGGTGAATAACAAATGCTGGCTATGGTGTAGAGAGAAGTGAATGCTCCTGCACTGTTGGTGGGACTGTAAATTAGTACAACCACTATGGAAAACAGTATGGAGGTTTCTCAAACAACTACAGATTGATCTTCCACACAATCCAGCAATCCCACTTCTGGGTATATACTCAGAGGAATGGAAATCATCATGTTGAAAGGATATCTGCACTCCCATGTTCATTACAGATCTGTTTACAATAGCCAAGATATGGAACCAACCTAAATGTCCATCGATGGACAACTGGATAAGGAAACTGTGATATATATGCACTGTGGAATACTACTCTGCCATAAAAAAGAATGAAATTCTACTATATGCAACAACATGGATGAGCTTGGAGAAACTTATGTTGAGTGAAATAAGCAAAGTACAGAGGGATAAATACTGCATGTACTCACTCATAAGTGGGAGCAAAGAGAGAAAGAAGGAAGTAAAGAAAGACCACAGTGGTGTGTTGGACTTGCAGAGGGAAAGAGCATACCTAGGGATACAAAGTGGAGTGGGGGAAGGGGGATGGGAACAGAGGTTGAGGATAATTGAGTGGGGGGACATGGGGCACAATTGCAATGGGCATGCTGCCAGTATGGATCTGGCCTTCACATCTTGGGTATGAGGGGTGACAATCAGCTTTGTATCTCATGAATATTCATAACCAATAAAATATATTAATTAATTAATTAATTAAAATGGAAAGAATTTCATACTTTCCCTGTATCTTGCATGATGGCTGAATTTTGTTGCCCCCCCCCCGCAAAAAAAAATGAAATAGAAAATAGAGACAAAACAATGAAACCAAAGTTGATTCTTTGAAAAGATCAAAAAAATTAACAAACCTTTATCTAGATTGACCAAGAGAAAAAGAGAGAAGACTCAACTTACTAAAATCAGAAATAAAACTATCAATCTTACAGAAATAAAAGGATTATAAATTAATACTATCAACAATTATTTACCAACAAACTAGATAACCTAGCTGAAAAGGACAAGTTAATAGAAAGACACAAACTATCAAAACTAACTCAAGAAGAAATAGCAAATCTGAATAAACCTAAAAACAAGTACATAAAGGCATTGAGTTAGTAATTGAAAAACTTCCCACAAGGAAAAGTCTAGAACAAAATGGCTTCACTATTGAATTCTACTAAACATTCAAAGAAGAATTAACACCAATCCTTCAAAAACTCTTCCAAGAAATAGAAAAGGACAATGCCCACCTCATTCTATGAGGCCAGTGTTAACCTGATACCAAAACCAGACAAAAATATCACAAGACAACTACAGACCAACATGCCTTAAGAATACAAACATAAAAATCCTCAAGAAAACAGTAGCAAACCAAGTTCTTCAATTTGCTAAAAGGATTATATATATCATGACCAAGAGGGATTTATTCAAAGAATGCAAGATCGGTCCAACGTACAAAAATTCATCAATGTACTACACGACATTAATAGAATAAAGGACAAAAACCACATAGTATGTCAATAAATGCAGAAAAAGGATCTGACAACACCCAACACTTTTTAGTAATAAAAACGCTCAACAAAATAGGAATATGAGAGGTCTTCATAAAGTTCATAATTCTATTTTTCCATAAACTTTCTGAAGTACCCTCATAGAGGGAAACTTCTTCAACCTAATATAAGCATATCTAACAAAAACCCACAGCTGACAACATACTTAAAAAAGCTTTCAGCCTTTCCCCTAAGATTAGGAACAAGACAAGAATGCCCACCCTTACCAGAACAATTCAGCATTGTGCTGACAGTTATAACCGGGCAATTATGCAAGAAAAATAAATAAATAAAAGTATCCAAATTAGAAAAAAAAAAATGGAAAAAAATGTAAGTATGTATATCTGCAGATGACATAATCTTGTACATAGAAAATCCTCAGGCATCCACTAAAAAACTATAACAGTAAATTAGTCCCATGCTCATGGATTGGGAAACTTAATATTGTTAAAATGGCAAAACTCCCCAAATTGATCTATAGATTCAATGCAACCCCTATCAAAATTCCAGCTGCCTTTTTTTTTTTTTCCAGTAATTGACAAGCTAATCCTAAAATTCATATGAAAATGCAAGGGGTCCAGAATAACCAAAACAATCCTGGAGGGAAATAAAACAGATTCACATTTTCAATTTCAAAACTTACTACGAATCTACAGTAATCAATACAGTGTGGTACTGACATAAGGATAGACATTAAGATCAATCAATTAGACCTGAGAATCCAGAAATAACCCTTATATTGGTGGTCATTTGATTTCCAACAAGGATGCCAAAATAATTTAATGGGAGAAAAAGTCTTTTAGCAAATGGTGCCAAGACATTTAGAAATGCATATGTAAAAGATTGACGTTAAAACCTTACCTCACACCATATTCAAATATGAACTCAAAATGAATCATAGACCCGCACCGCGCTCAGCCAGCCAGTGAGCACACCAGCCATTCCTATATAGGATCCGAACCCGCGGCAGGTGTGTTGCTGCGCTCCCAGCGCCGCACTCTCCCAAGTGCGCCACGGGGTCGGCCCCCAGCTGCCTTTTTTGCAGAAATTGACAAGCTAATCCTAAAAATCATACAATTTAGGATTAGCAAGGGACCAGAAATAGCCACGACAAACTTAAATAAGAACATAGTCGAAGGATTCATACTTCCCAATTTTAACCTTCTACAAAAGCTACAGTAATCAAGACTGTGAAGTGCTGGCATAAAGATAGACATATGTGTCAATGGAATAGAATTGAGAGTCCAGAAATAAACCTATATTTTATGGTCAATTCATTTTTGAAAAAGATGCTAAGACTGTTCAGTGGAGAAATACCTGTAGTCTTTACAACAACTAGCACAAGGACAACCAGATAGCCACATGCAGAAGAATGAAGTTAAACTCCTCCCTCACACCATATATAAAACTTAACTTGAAATGCATCAAAGACCTAAATTTATGAGTTAAAACTATAAAACTTTTAGAATAAAACAGAGAGGTAAATCTTTGTGACCTAGGATTAGGCAATGTTGTCTTAAATATGACACTTAAAGCACAAGCAACCAAAGAAAAAAAACAGGTAAACTGGACTTCATCAAAATCAAAACTTTTATGTACATCAAAGGACACTATCAAGAAAGTAAAAAGACTACTCACAGTTGGAGGGGGAATATTTGCAAACCATATATCTGATGAAGGACTAATGTGCAGAATATATAATGACTCTTACAACTCAACAATAAAAAGGCAAACAACTTTTAAATGGACAAAGGATCTGAATAGTCATTTCTCCAAAGAAAATACCTATAAATGGCCAATAAGTACATGAAACTCATCATCAGTATATGAAGCTCAACATCATCAGTCATTAGGGAAATACTAATCAATACTTCAATGAGATACCACTTCCCACCCACTAGGATGGCTATAATAATTTTAAAAAACAAAACTGGAAAATAACAAGTGTTGGAGAGGATGTGGAGAAATTGAAACCCTCATACATTGCTGGTGGGAAAGTAAAATAGAGTAGTATCTTTAGAAAATAGTGTGGCAGTTACTCAAAAAGTTAAACAGAGTAGTATGTATGACTACTGCTGGGTATAAACCCAAGAGAACTGAAAACATATATTCATACAAAAACTTGTAGCATTACTGTTCACAACACACTGTTCATAGTAGCCAAAAAAATGAAAACAACCCAAATGTTCACCTACTGATGAATAGATAAACAAAATATCAGATATCCATACAATGTACTATTATTCTGCCATAAAAAGGAATGGAGTACTGACACACACACACTACAACACAGATGAAACTTGAAAATACTATGCTAAGTGAAAGAAGTCAGACACAAAAGGCCACATATAGTATGATTCCATTCCTATTAAATGTCCAGAATAGCAAATCCTTAGAGACAGAAAGTATATTAAAGGTTCCCAAGGACCAGGAGGAGGGAAAAACAGGGAGTTACTGTAAACACATGAGGTTACTTTTTAACGTGACAAAAGTGTTCTGAAATTAGGTAGTAATGATGGCTGCACAACCTATATATCAAAAACAACTGAATTGTACATTTTAAAAAGGGGAATTTTATGATATGTGATTATATCCCTAAAATTTTTTAACCGAAAAAATTTTTACAGGTGAAATAAAAATATCTGTAGAAAAAAAAATATGGAGTATGTATCGCCAGCTAACCTGCAATAAAGGCATTTCTAAAGAAGGTTCTTTGGGCAGAATAGAAACAATCCCAGAATGAAAGTCAGAAATGTCAGAGGCAATGAAGAGCAAATAAAGAATAAATATGTGAATAAATCTAAATGAACATTGACTGTTAATATTATTGTTAATATAATACTGTCAATATTAACAGTAATAATAGTGTTTACGCCAATATTGGTAAAATAACAATACTGTTAATATTAATATTAGTTTACTGAGTTTGAAAAGAACTTACAGAATTAAAATACACAATAACAATCACATATGAATCTGGAGGGGGTGGAATTCAAGTACTCTAAGAAACTATGATTTCTGCATTGTCCAGGAGGAAGGTAAAGGTATAACTTTATTATCTGAATAAGTTAATAACACATTATCTAATTTGCACGACAATCTCTAAAAGAAAGAAAAATAGGACATAACCTCCAATCTGCTGGAGAGAGTGGAAAAATGGAATAATTTTTTAAAAATCACAATATCAATTTAAAATAATGCAAGAAAACATAGAAAATGTGGGACAAGAGAAATACGTAATATTGTGGATTTAAATCCAAATAGATCAGTAATTACACTTAATGTTAATGAATTAAATGTTCCAATTAAAAGACAGAGATGGTCAGATTTGATGAAAAAATATAACTATACTCTTTGCAAAAGACATATCTAAAGTATAAGACTATAACAAGGTTGAAAGTAAAATGATTTTAAAAATCATCTAAACAAAAGATATGTAAATATGAGCCTAAAAAAATCTGGTATGGCTATATTAAATTAACATCGAACATATTATACCATAAAGGCAAAGATTCATTACTAGAGATAAAGAGGACCACTCACAATAACTAAACACTTTTTTTCATCAGAAAGGCAAAACAATTTTAAATTTGCATACCTATAATAACACAGTCTCAAAATATATAAATAAAAATTGACAGAACTACAAGGAAAAATAAGACAAATCCATAACCATAATGAAATTGTGTAATTATCTTAATAATGGATACTAGAATGAGGCAAAATCTACTAAGAAAAGAAATGCTAGTAATATACTTATCAACTTAGCTAAATAAAATATATACTATATTGAACTCAACTCATTTCAAGCACATAGAAACATCTAAGAAAACTTACAGACCATATTCTTGGCTATATGGCATATCAGCAAATTTCAAAGGATTAAAACCAAAGAAAACAAGATCTTTGGGCAATGTAATTATGCTGCAGAATAAAATATGAAAATATGTTTGGAAATTTTAAAATATTCTTCTAACTTCCTACAAATCACAGAAAAAATCATAATAGGAATTAGAAAATATATTAAACAATAATGGAAATATCTCAAATCAAACTTTGTATATACAATTGAAGTGTTATTTAAAGGAAATATATCACCTTAAATGCACATATTAGAAAAAAGAAAAGCTGTTAATTAAGAAATTAAGTATTCATCTCAGATTAGAAAAAGAATAAATACAAGAAAAAAAATCATGGGCCAATTTCATTCATAGACAAGAATATAAAAATCCCAAACAAAATATTAGTCATCAGAATCCTGCCACATGAGAATAAGGTGGCATGACAAAGTTATGTTTATACAGTGGTCATCTGTGGATAGTAGAGTTATAAAGACTTTTATTCTGCTTTTTATGCTAATCTTTATTATAGAAAATTTCTAAATAAACACCCATTACTTTAGAAATCAGGAAAAATATTTTTGAATTAATAATTAATATTCTGCTGAACTCTCATCTTTATGAGGTCAAGTAGTTAATAAATGGCGAGGAACAAAAGGTTTGCCTCAGAACCACCATTTTTTTCTGAGTAATATAAAGCTACAAGGCCTTATGTGTCTTAGTGTCTCTATCTGGTTGACCGAGAACAAAGAAGGGATGGATAGGAGTAGAAAAGGATTTACAAAGATAGAGATGTGATAACAGCAATTCATAGGCTTTTTCCCAGACATTAAGGGAGCAATCTCATACACAAATGTGTCTATAAATAGAATTCATATTGTGCTTTAATGAATAATTTAAAAGCACTTTGCAAACAGGGTTAAGAAAACAGAAACCTAAGTGCTCAAAAATCAATAGTTCTGTCTTATCCCAACCCAGTGAGTTACAGAAACAGACATCTAAGTTTTATATTATTTTTTAGAAATGTAGGAAGCTGGATAGTTAAGTATCAAAAGGCTTAAAAACATTTACAAGATTTGATCTAACAGTTCTGTCTTCAAAAAATTAACCTTCAAAAGTAATCAGCAATACACACAATGAGTTTTGTATAGGATATTTATCAAAGCACTATTTTTGATGGTAAATATTTTAAAGCAACATAAACGTCCAGCTACAGGGAAGTAATTCAATAAATCAGGACACCATTGGAATACTATGCAGCCATTCAAAATCATATTTTATAAGAACACATTATGACAAAAGGAAATGCTCACAATCTAGTAAAAGGAAAAATTGTTCATAAAACATATTATGAAATGAATCCCAACTTTAGAATTTGCATAGCACACATATAATTATAAGTAGGGAAAAATATTGGATATCCTTGTGTGGTGAGATTATAGATAATTTTATCTTCTCCTTTATACATTTCTTTTTGCTCCAATTTTTCTATAAAAAATATCTGTATTACTTTTACAAATAGAAAAAAAGTTTTTTAAAAAAATAAATAATGAATTGATTACTTCAAATAAATTCAAACACCCTTCATCAACTCAAATCCACTTCCAGTGAGGGTAACTGGGAGGTCAGTAGAGAGCTGGTACATTAGTTTTCTACTGCTGCATAACAAACTATCACAAACTTAACATTTACTATCTCAGTTTCTATGAGTCAGTTATCTGAGCAGGCTTATCTGGGTCCTCTCACAAAGCTGCAATCAAGATGCTGGCCAGACTATGTTCTCACCTGAAGCTTGACTGGGGAATAATCTGCTTCCAAGCTCATTCAGGTTATTGGCAGAATTTGTTTCCTTTCACTGTAGGACTGAGTGTCCCCTGCTTCCTACTGGCTATTCCTGGAGGCCACCCTCAGCTTCTAGAGGCCATCCCCAGTTCCTTGCCATGTGGGTTGTCCCCACATAGCCCTTTTATTTCATCAAGCCCCCAAAGACAGTCTCTACATAAAGTCTTCCAGTAAAATGGAATTTTATACAATGTAACATAATCATGGAAGTGACACTGTATCACCTTTGTCACATTCCATTGGTTAGAAGTAAGTCACAGTTCCACTCACACTCAGTAGGAGGGGATTATACAAGGGCAAGAATATGAAAAGGTGGGGATCATGACATGGCCACCTTAATATACTCTGTCCACTATATCTAGCCTCCTGGCATAGTGCCCAGGCAAAGGAAGGAAGCTAGTTTTGGGGTCTGAAGACTTCTGATCAACTGACCACCCGTAAACAAAACCAAATCCTGTTCTCTGCACTGCTGAGGCAAGATGGTACTGTAGGAAGAAGTGAAGAGAGAGTTCACCATGGGTCAGAGTTAACACAGATAATTTTAGTAGGGAGGTAGGTCTCAAAGGATGGTTAAGATTTAGACTAATGAGAAGGAATCAGAAAGGGAGCCATTTCCTCTGAAATAAGGAGAAGCAGAGAGGCAGGAATTCCTAAGGTGAATTCTGGAGGGAGTAAGTAGGATGGTTTATTGACAACAAACACAAATCATATGTGATATCTGGCTTCACATTCTATTGGTCCCTTGAAGACCACCAACTTGAAGAACTATGAACAAGACCTACAGGAGTTTTGGCTAACTCTGCAGCACTGACACCAATTAGCTTCCATAGTGGGGTAAATATTAGTAATATTTACCAGTATTCAGTTTTCCTATACTTCCAGGACATGGACAATTCCTTCCTGTCCCATTTGACATTAGGTGTGGCCAGAATAACACCTTACGGCCAATAAAAATGTGAGCAGAACAGACCAGTGACCCTTCCAAAGCAATATAATTGCTAGTGCAAGAGTCTCCATATTCTACAAGGGTCCAGATCCATACCATTCAAGAAGTAATTTGCCAAATTTCCAAGGAGGGTAAAAAATCCCTCTCTTTCAGAAACTATTACAGGATGATGAAGCATAACCTCAATACCAAATCTGAATAAAATCAATACAAGAAAAGATTATCATTGGTCAACACCTTTTATGAATATATATGCCAAAATAATCCTAAATGAAATATTAACATATTGGATCCAACAATATTTTTTAATGTAGTACATCATGACAAAGTACAGTTTATCCCAGGGAATCAATGATGGTTTAAAATTAAAAGATTAAAATAAGATAAAGAGAAAATTATCTAAATAAATACAGAACACTATGTGGTAAAATTCAAACTCTATTCATAATTTTTTAAACAAGATTTTACCAAACTATTAGTAGATGAGACCATCCTTAACCTAATCAAAGGAATCTACCAAAAAACAATAGCAAAATTCACAATGAAGGCTTTAATGCCATTCCCTTTAAAGTGAAAAACAATACAGGGATAATCACAATTTCTGTGCAACTTTGTCTAGTGGTCCAAGGAGAGGAAATAAGACTAAAAAAAAAAAAAAAAAAAAAAAAAAAAAAAGGAAGACTTAAGGACTAGGAAGAGAAAAATTCTCATTATATACATGGAGAGACCAGAAACTGAGGCACACATTTGTGAAATTTGATGTATTTTGAAGGAAGCACTGCAAGTCACTGGAGAAGAGATGGTGCCCAACAAATGGCAGTGCCACAACTGGCCCTGCATTTTGGAAGAATTCTAAAATTGGATATCTACCTCATACCCCACACGAACATAAGTTTCAAGTAGAATATGAAAAGCAAACATTTAAGCTTTTTTTTTTTTTAAAGAGGAGGATATCTTACAACCTTGGAATACAAGATTTCTTAAGACTCAAAAACCACAAACCATAGGAAAAGATAAATAAATTTGACTATGTTAAAATTAAACATCTGTTCATCAAAACAGCATTTTTAAAAAGACAAAGAATAGTACACAAATAGAATCCCGAATATATAAAAACTTCTAAAAAGCTATACAAAGGACAACCCACACAATAAATGGACAAATAATAAAGAAAACAATTGATAGGAAAGAAAACTCAAGTAGCCAAAAAGTGAATAGAAAATCCTCAAACTCACAAGCCAAGGAAATGCAAATTAAAACAGTGAGATATTTCATATCTACCCAATTTACAACAATTAAAACATCTGAAGATACAAAGGGTTAGTGAGGACATGAAGAAATAAATCTTTAGAAAGTAATTTGACAACAGCTATGAGGTTGGAACTGGGCCTAGCCTGTGACTCCACAATCCCAGCTGTAGGCATATGCCTGGTCTACTTTCTTCCAAGTGCCCAGCACAGAGGGAAGGTGACTCAGTGGGACATGGCAATTAGCAGGCTGCTGGGAAGAGGATGAAAATGAGATTTAGGCCAGATAACAGATGTCAGTCTTGCTCAGAAGGTGAAACTCGGGCTTAGAACCACGTTCACCTGGGGCAAACACCCCCCAAACAGCAGCTGGATCATTTTATCTTCTAAAGCCAATCTGATCATGCTATTTCCTCCTTAAACTTTGCCAGCTAAGATGGCCTAGAGCAGAGTCCAACCTGTATCGGTTTCTTATTGCTGCTGTGAAAAATTTCTACAAACTTAGTGTCTTAACACAACGAACATTATCCTACAGTTCTGAAGGTCATTAGTTGGATATGGGTGTCACTGGGCTAGAATCACGGACTGCATTCCTTTCTGGAGGCTGTAGAGGAGAATCCATTTTCTTACCTTTCCAGAGGCTGCTGCGATCCTTGGCTCATGACCCCCTTCCACCTTCAAAGCCCAAATGGCAGCTAGAATTCTTCTGACCTCACGTCCCTCAGACGCTGACTCTTCTGCCTCCCTCTTTCATATGTAAGCACCCTGTGATTACTTTGACCCCACCCAGATAACCCAAGACAATATTCCTATTTTAAAATTATCATTCCATCTGCTACCTTAACTTCTATTGCCATGTAACAAAATCTATTCACAGGTTCCGGGGATTAGGACATGGACAGATTTGGGAAGCCATCATTCTACCTACCCCCCACCCCCCCCCCCCCATCCTCCAGAGTCCCAACCATTTCACAACACCCGCCCCCAACACACATCTCCAGCAAGGTCCTAACTCCTTCACAATGCTTCCCCATAACTTCAACCTCTGCACCACCACACACTCTGTTCTCCAGTTACACCAACCTTCTGGCCTTTTTCTAATCAATTTATACTCATCTGTGCCCAAACAATTACAAATCATCCTCTAGAGCTCAGCCCAAAAGCCACCTCCCTTCTGAAGCTTTCGCTGATTCCTAGCCTAAATGAACTCAACACATTTACCGGGCTTTCTATGTATCCCAATTGCAGCCCTGAGCGTTGCTCCCTGTAACCATCTGTTTACATGTTCCTTCCTCAGTCCAAACTGGAGAGCCCTTCAATGATGAGAACTGTCTCATTCCCCTGTGGATTCCCAGGTCATGGCACAGGGTCTGGCAAAGTATAGGCACTCAGGGAAGCTCGGATTAGGCAGAAGGAAGCTTCCCTGAATTCCCCTCAACAAAAGAGACATCACCTTGATTAAGTATACAGCAAATGGGCCAAAAAACTAGTTCAGATTACCATAACAAAAAACACCTCAACAATCCACTGCTTAGCTTGATGCACGATTTGCTATCACTTGGAAGAATCTTTATACCACAATGGACACTCGTCCTTATTTTTTATTGCTAACTTGTGGGGCAATTCTAAAGCAACTGACAAAATTAACCTTAAGAGAAATAAAGGATTTATTTTAAATGATTTACAAAGATGTCCTCAAAATTATAGAAGAGATAGTAGATGTTGCTCTAACACAACAGGAATGCCTGGCAACCACTCAACAACCCACCACATACTCAGACTCCTTCCAGGAAAGCTCCAACCCCTCTCCAGGAAAGGCTGGGAAACACCATGCCAAAGAGTGTGAGGGTGCTGTAATCAAATCTGTTTAGGGACAAATTGCTCCTCCATACAGATATATGTATATATTGTAATAAAGGGTAATTTTTAAAGGGTGAATGTTAAGAAAACAGGGTCTCATTTAATTTCAATGGTTTGTTACTTGATGTCCATACTCCCACCTGAAGAGAAGAAAGACTAAGCAAGGGGAAGGGAATGTTGCATCAGCACAATTATCCACTTTTTAAAAAAGACAATAATATAGCTTGAGTATTTTAAAGGCATGGATGGTTTGTTACTTGATGTCCATACTCCCACCTGAAGAGAAGAAAGACTAAGCAAGGGGAAGGGAATGTTGCGTCAGCACAATTATCCACTTTTTAAAAAAGACAATAATATAGCTTGAGTATTTTAAAGGCATGCTCCCATTCAGGTTCAACAGAATTTCCCTGTTCAACTTTTCTTTAATGATGCAAAATCTTAAGTTAATATTGAAACATACTCCAAAAACCACTCTCACACTGGAACGGAAGCTTGAGGCAAAGGAAAAACAACAACAACGGAAATTGATGACACCGATTCAGTACCATGGACAGTGGACTCACCACTTGTCTGTGAGAGTCCTTGCCACGAGGGCTGAGAACTGAGACATGAGAGCTGCTCCCAAATATACAACATTCACTCTATTGTTTAAGTTGGGGCAATTCTAATACATGACCAGGTATTTTTCTTTGTTATGGCCCAAGGAACCACTCTTCCTCATCAAGGGGATGTGCAACTTCCTTCTACCAAAATCTACTTCAGTGATCACCTTTACAATAAAGCCCTGAGACTTCTGTGAAAATGGGAAGGCCATTGACACATGCCTACAAGTACAGGAACTGAAATCAGTAAAACTGATACACAGAATCCAAGCTTGAATGGCTTAGATTGTTTCAAGGACCTCACAAATTTATAAATGCCACATGCTCTCAGCCTCCCTCAAACAAAAGGAAAAAGGATACGTTCATTAAAACAGCTAACAGAATGTACCTATGTGTTGAATTTTTTCTCATAAATATCTAGAAATGTAAACATAAAGCTGTGTGGATTTTCTCCTACCCTGAGTATTAACAGAAATACCTGGAAACGTGATGTTCTGAGGTCCACTAATCAGCACCACCTGTGGCAACAGCAGCTACAAAGCCCTGAATTTGAGACAGGGTGGCCAACCTTTTTAGTTATAAAGACCCCATTTACCATCAAACTTTTAAAAAAACTTTACAATATTGAGAATCAACTGGCTAAGAAAATATAAGAAGTTATATAAATTCTAAAACACTAGTAATGAACTTGCATTGTATAAACAGCAGCATCTACATACAAGTGAAAAACACTGTTCAAAAGTGAAAGATGTCAGTCGGTTAGTGATAGTACTTGTATTTGAAGACCCCTTGTTTTCTGATGGATCTTCAAGTCTGAAAATACCATACAGAACTACTCTAGGTCCGCTAATGCTGAGCATCAAAAAGGTCTTTTTGGATCTTGCCAATGGTCCCTCCCGAGTGCTGCTGTTCTGCAAACATTCCTTTTTGGGCACAAATAAACATCTCTGTGGCATGTTAAGATGATAAAGTGTTCTTGTATATGAGGAGACTGGGAATCAGTTCCCTTCAATAGGGAAGCACCTTGCACACTTCCTTTGGGACCCACAGCTGAGTAAGTCCAAAGAATAGAAAAGGGGCAATAGTATACCCCTGAAGGCAAGTTCAATTTCGGAGGATGTGTGAGGGCTGTGCCAGAGGAATACATGTGAAATGGAGGGCCTGTAGGTTACCCAGTCTAGTCTCCAAAGGTCTTTCTGCAAGGCCCTGCTGCCCGACATTCCTTTCGGTGAATCACACACAGCAAGTCCTCATCAACCAAGACTGCTACTGGCTCACGTGCAGGCTAACAAGACCTGCAAGTCCGTGTTGCCTTGAAGTGAGGATAACCAACCTCCAGCCCCAAGACTGAGGACCTGACTCCTGGCTTTCAAATTTCATATGCAAGGGCCGGCCCGGTGGCACTGCTAACAGTGCGCCGCTTGGGAAGCGCAGCGGCGCTCCCACCGAGGGTTCGGATCCCACATACAGCCCAGCCGCTCACTGGCTGAGCGAGGTGCGGGGGCAACACCGAGGGTTGCGATCCCGTTGCCGGTCCCGGTCCGGTACGGGCGCGACACTGAGGGTTGCGATCCATTGCCGGTCACAAAAAAAGAGACAAAAAGGAAAAAAAAAAAAAAAAACAACAAAAGACAAATTTCATATGCAAGTGATATACTTCAGAGCAGGGAAAAAACGGGAAAACACCAAGCAAAAAGAAAAAATAAGCACTTTCATCAAACCACACTTTCTAGGGATAATGAGCACGCCTGACACCAGAAAAAAATAAAAGAAAATACACTGACCGAAAAGAGGAACCTGCATTTGCTCCAGAACACTTGTAGGGATAATGAGCACGCCTGACACCAGAAAAAAATAAAAGAAAATACACTGACCGAAAAGAGGAACCTGCATTTGCTCCAGCTACCTGTTCCTGACTGAGCAGGGTCGCCGAGGGGTGGGGCTCGGGAGGAGGCGGCTGCACCTGTCGGGGCCCCCCCGCCCGCCGCCGCGGGTGTTCTGGTTTTTCCCCAGAGTCCCTTCTCGATCACGAGACGAAATCTGTGCGGCTGTGGCAGTGAAGCCTGTCAAGTCCAGAGCCAGATCCGGCCGGCAAGCCCAGGCGCTCCGGCTTCCCACAGACACCTTCCGAGTGTGGAGAGGGGGCGGGAGGCGGAGCGGCCGAGGACCTCCCGACTGTGCCTTCAGAGAGTGCGGGGTCCCCTAGCTCCCCGGGCTAATGCGTGCTGGCCGCGCCCGCCGGGACCCCGCCCGGGACTTTCGTGCCCCGCCTGGACTCCGGCCCCGCCCGGGACTTCGAGCCCCGCCTGGGACCCCCGCGCCCTGCCCGA
>NW_007728378.1:294386-311168 GCF_000696425.1 Galeopterus variegatus
CGGACACCGGGACCGCCGGCGGGCGCGCGCCGGGCGTTTCGGGTGCCTGGGCGGCACGCCTGCCCACAGCGACCCGGGCCGTGACTGCGTCCGTACCCGAGGACAGGGAGGACGTCCGGTTGTTCGTGTCTCATCACCCTGTGTACTCCTACGCTGCGTTTCGTTGTTGTGCTTTTATTACGGGCATTGCGCGACATTACGCTCTCTTTCGAGTGTCGTCTGTGAGCCGTGGTCTATTCTTGGCGGAGGACTCTCCCTCCTGTGCCACATCGGATGGGACGGGCACCGAGGAGTGACCGGCCGGCGGCAGGGCCGGGCGGGCCCGGGACACCGCCTTCTGCCGGACCCCCGACTCCCTGACCCTCTGACTCCCCGGCCACCGGACGAGGGAAAGGGACAGCTGGGCCGGTGGAGTCTCCAAGACGGTGGGGATTTCGCCCCGAGCGCCCCAGCAAACCAGGCTGGCCCCAGCAGGGTTTGTGGGACCCGGCCTGGGGGCGAGGCCGTGTCCTCTGCAAATAGCCCCACTGGGTGGCCCTGTTCACACTGTCTGACCCTAGACCGAGGGCAGGAGTCATTTCCAGGCGTCCAGGAGATTTTGTGGGAAGCTGGATGGCCTCTCTGTTAACCCTGCTCCTTTGTGGGTGCACAGAGGGCTGGCAAGAGGCAGGCTGCAGGCGGGATTCAAGCTCAGCTGCAGAACTCTCATCATCCAGCCCTGAGACCTCAAACACCTCAGACCCAATGGTGCTCACTTTGATGCCATGACCCTATGACAATAAAAACGTGCTCCAAAGATGGGGGTTCATACCCCATTCCCGCCTCCTTTGAGGGATAAGAGGGTGTCTGGAAGCCCACCCACTCCTGCCTGTCACAGTGCCTCAAAGGTCACCATATAACCTCTTTTTGTGGAGAGTTAGAATCCTCCCTAGTTTGTGAGCCTCAACTGTGTCCACAAGAGACCCTCTGGTACTCCCAGAGGCAGGGGAGGGTGACAGAAACACCATATCTATGGAATCCACTCAGAGAGAAAGTTCTGGACTGCCCACACCAGACACAGGGTGGCAGTCATCTGGGGGTGGGGTGGGTAAAGAAGAGATGTGTTCTCACTTGTCAGGTGTCACTGGTGTCAAAACAGCCTTAAGAAAAAGAAAAGTCCTGGGCCGGGGTGAGAAGGGATGTTGTTTAACCGTCGATCCACTGAACCGTTGATCCACGGAGGCTGGGTCCAAGCAACAGGAAGGGCATGTTTCCAGCAGGGACACATGGCTAACCCTGTGCTTTGAAGCTCCACTCTGGTCGTGGGGAGCAGGATGAAGTAGGAGAGGAAGGCTGAGGCTTGGCTGAGTGGTCAGCGCATGGAATGCTGGGAAACAATGCTGTGCACCAGGACCTTGCTGAGAAATGAACCAGAAGGGATGGCGGCTGGCAGGCCATCCTGCCATACCAGGACCCAGGGAAGCAAGGCCTGGAGACCAGGGTTGCCAGGGTTTGCAGCATCCCCACTGTGTGGCCCTGCTGTCAGCATCACCTTGACTCTGTGGGCAGAGGGGCCAGATGGACCTGGGAACCCTGCTGTGGAGGCCAGAGCTGGGGCAGGAGCTCCGGGCAGAGGGCTGTCAGTGCCCCCTAGATTACAGGCTGCCAGCCTCCTGTTTCCTGGTCCTCTCCAGGAGCCGCAGCCTCTCAGCTGCCTTCATGGCCTCCTGAAAGACACGATTAGTCATTAGGAAAGTAATGATAGTGTTTTCAGGGCAGCTTGTTGGACCCCAACAACTTTCAATTATTTCTAGTTCCTGCCAACGCCAGGAAGAAAAAAAACAGTTCATCTCATGGCCCCGCCCTTGGCACACAAGACAGTCCGGTTCTGCTTGCTGAGAGCCAGGCTTCAGGAGGGCAACCCCCTCCCCAGGCCACTGCAGCTGGGCCAGGCCTGCATCATCCCTTCCAGCACTGGATTCCACATCCATGCACGTCCTGCCTTCCATGGCACTGTGCACATGCCATTCAGCACTGTGCCATCAGTGCACCAGGGGCTCACATTTATAAATAACTCCATGGTGTCTTGTTGGAGGGTACAGAGAACAAGGAGGAAAAGAGCCTTATAATTATCATCTGCTGAGAATGATGTCAGATCAAGCCCTAGGAAGTGCTTGTCCTTCCTGATTGTCACTCACATCCCTGCCACCAAAGAGTTAGTTGAGAGGCGGTAGCATTATCGCAGACGTGGACATCTGGAGGGGTGGGGGCAGGGAGCCTTCTTAGCTCCATGTTAGATGGCTAAAAATGCCAGGAAAATAGTTACACACAGAGAGCAGTCACAGTGGCAATTAACGTCAAAATCTGAGACGTGTAGGCCTACCCCACGCCCTCGAGAAGCTGAGCCCTTCCACGAGACAGCCAGCACTCTCAGCTGTGACAGCACGTGGAGGGAGATCTGAAGCATTGGATGTGAGTCTGGCATAGAGTGTATGGCCTCTGCCCACCTTCAGCAGGACTCCACCTCCACGTGAGCAGCTCTGCAGTAAGAACCCGCACTGCCCTTAACCATCCCTTACGCTCAGCCCACAACACAAGAAAACATTTTACCTGGTGGCAAACTGGCAACTTAGGAACGGGCACGTTGCTGCTAATATTCACACAACACCGTGGCAAAGGTCCCTCTTCCAAGGACCACACCCCCAGCCGGGGCCCAACCACTATTTCTACCAAGGGCTCTTTCCCTCCACTTACACGGCTGTCTGTCGTCTCTCGTAAAAAGCTGCCTGGGAGGAGGTGGGGCTGGGTCTGCTGAATTCAGAGTGGATTCTATGATAGCCAGAGTGATGCAGTGAAAACCAGAAAGCAAGAAACCAATCCCTGTACTAGCTGCCCTAGTTGGGGAAATACAAAACAAAACAAAACAAAAAAAAACTTTCCAGACTTTGGTTTCCTCCTTTTTGACATTAGAATAATAATAAACGAAACCAATCCCTGTACTAGCTGCCCTAGTTGGGGAAATACAAAACAAAACAAAACAAAAAACTTTCCAGACTTTGGTTTCCTCCTTTTTGACATTAGAATAATAATAAACGCACCTGACCGAGTTTACCTGGCTGCTGTTGCATTTGATTGTACTTTTATTAGGCAGGGCAATTAAAGGGGATGCTCCCATACCCTCTTTCCCATTACCTGCTGAAGGAGAAGCTTCTAACCAATCAGCAGCCACAGGCTGCATCTCCTGACTGGTCCTTGGCTTGGGGACTGGGGACGTGGGCGGGGACACCTGCACAGAGACAGCTAAACTATGGCTGACCAGGCTGCTGAGGGGAAGCAGCTCAGATGAAGGAAACAGCTGAAACAGTCAGACCGCCTTTCTGGAAATATGCTCTGGAAGAACAGTGAGCCTGGATGAAGCATCCAGAAGACACACAGCAAGAGGCAAGGAGAGATGTGCCGTCTCCTGGTGCTGCAACCGCAGGGTCTCACAAACACACTCCTCCTTGGGGCTGGCAAGTTAACCTACACCCTACAGCTGCCCTGCATCCTAAACTTCTCCCAGAACCATATTCCCCATGAGTTTGGTCACAGTATATTCAGGTTTCACCTTAGCATATCCAATGCCTGCCCCGTGGCTTGAAGCACAGAGTGCACACGGATGATGGGTGAGCACCTGCTTCACAATCCAGATTGCTTTCAGATGTGAGGGGTGGGCACTGAAGTGTGTCCCTATCAAAAGACACCAAAAGTTACCCCAGCGTGGGTGAACATGGAAGCAGATGGCTGAGCCCTGAAGGAAGTGAACAGGAGTCCCGCATTTACCGGCCCATCCACTTCTCTGGTGGGTGTCCTGGTTTTAGCGTAAAATAAGCATGGGGCCCCTAACATCTGGTTGTGGAGAAGGGCCAGAATTCCCACAGTAGCCCTCGTCATCCCCGCTGGTCGAGGGATCAGCTGCCTGTGTCCTCTCAGCCCTTCACACTGCAGAGCCAACGAAGTGTTGGCCGGCACCTTAAACTGGCATCTCTGCAACTCAGACAGATGTCTCGGGCTCAGGAGCCAATGAGTCACCACTGGCAGAGAGAGGGGGAGAGAGACAGAGACTGAGAGACAGAGACAGACAGGAAAGGAATGAGAGCCAGGCCCCGCACCCTCCCGGAACATTCTCTGCCTCTGGGCGCCTCCCCAACTGCAAGCAGAGCAGCTCCACTTTTATCTTCTTTATATGCAAGATTTCTAATATTTTGCGTAAACAAGAGCAAAGAAAAACCACATCCACACATCCCTCACATACAAAGATAACAGAAATGTCATCTGGACTTTCTTTTTATTTTAGGAAGACTTTCAGTGCAGAGACAGCCAAAATCCATCCCTTCTCAGTGCGCTTCAACGGGTACCATTAAGACTCTAAAATTAGAAGGACTGTCTTTGTTTTGGTTGTGAGCCTTCACGTCACTCCCCACCCTCCCTCCAAACCTCCACTGGGTTATCAGGGAGAGACTGGAAGAGAAATGCAAATTCTCAGAAGAAAGCCTGCTGAGCCTCTGGACAGACCACACTGGGTGTGGGTGTGTCCCATAGGTGCCCTTGCTTTGCCTACATACATTTAATGTTTTAAAAAACGACTTTTATGTTCACTTGCTGTTTTTTTTTTTTTAAATAGGGTCATCAAACTTTTCTGTTGACGTAAATAATTATCTCTAAAATCTATAGAGATGGTACATACATTTAATGTTTTAAAAAACGACTTTTATGTTCACTTGCTGTTTTTTTTTTTTTAAGTAGGGTCATCAAACTTTTCTGTTGACGTAAATAATTATCTCTAAAATCTATAGAGATGTATTTAAACATATAGGACTGTTCAGTAGAATATTTCCATACTAGAAAAGGGTGGTGGCACAGGCTTGGCCCAGCCCTTGCAAGCCTTTATGTACTCAGGACCCCAATTTTCTTAGTGTTCTGCCTATGTCATTATTGAGTAATTGCCTGCCTTCCTACTTTACTGAACTGTGAAATAAATACACGTGCATTTAGTCTCCTTCTAACCAAAGGTCTGATGAGTGCTTTAATGCAAAAATTCAGGAATATAAGTGGTGAAAAATACACCATTAAAATGTAAGTTAAGGGGGAAAACCCTCTTTACTCTGGCAGGAATCACAAACTGTGAGAGCTGAATCTGGCTCACAGAGGGATCTGTGTAGCCCCCTCTCCCACCACCATCTCAGACCAGCCCAGCTCATGCATTTATGGCACCTGCTGGGCCAATGGGGAGCTCATGAGTTTGCAAACCCATGAGCCAAGGACAGGCAGCGAGCAGAACACCAGAAGGTCTCAGGGTGCTGTCCCACCTGTCTCCCAGGATGAACAAGTCAATGGTCTCACACTAGACCACCCTGAGAACAGGATTTACAGAGCCAGCAGGTTGCAAAGGCAGGCTCCCTTCTCCTCCACCTGATATCCATACAGTGGGACTTCCTGATCACTCAAAGATAGGTGAGGCCTCCCCCCACATTACTCTCACATCCTGCAGAGGAGAGTGCCTGGCAGCAACTATCAGTCTCCTAAACTCTAGCCAGCACCATCCCTCCTTTCCCCATCTCTGTCACTGGAGTCAGCTTTGCTACTGAAGGGACAGGTGAAGGTGGAGGAGTCGCTGCTTTTCCATTCTGGAGTCCCAAGCCAGCCGTTGCTGATAGCCTTGGAGACTGCAGGCTTCTCCTAGCAAAGGATGGCTCCTGGAGGACTGCCATGTGCTAAAGCCACAGCACTTCCTGTCCATCACCATGGCCAACTGCCACCACGGCACCTCCCACCCCACTGCTCTCCTGGACAGCAGCAAGTCCCAGCCCCTGTCTGTCTTTGGCTTAAAGACCCACAGAAGGAGCTAATAACACTCTGTGCTGTGTGCAAAGTAAATGAATGGTGCTTGCAAGCTGCTTAAAGTAGGGCTCAGCAAACAGCAGCTTTTACTGGACACGAGCAGGCTTCACAACCACAAACACTACATATGAGCACAATGCATGATCTCTCTCTGGTCATTGGCCCTCTAAGTGGAGTGGCCATGGCTTTATGCTCAGCTCAAGAGCTGGCCACGTCCAAACCACAGGCACCACTGGCCACCCCTGCTACGGGATGCACAGGATCATGTAGCCTCAGGACCTCTCCAAATGCAGACTGTAGGTGCATGGCTGCAGCGAGAAGAGAACAAACTCCAGCATCGCACGACTGTGCCCTGACGCTAGTGTGCTCTGCTCTGTGCAGTGACCTTCTGCAGGGGAGGACGTGGAGGTGATGTCTGGGGGAAGAGGGGAGGTTTGATGTTGTGCTTGCAAACCACTCTATGCAAGTTGCACAGTGCCACAGGGACCTTCCCCACTGGCAGCTTAGATGCCAGGCTGAGGGACAGAGTGTGCAGCTCCTCCCCCAAACACACACATAGCACACATGCCGCATTCACACACAACATGCATACACACCACACACATACACATGTAACACTACCACACACAAAATACATATATGAGCCACACATACCACATTCACACACACACACAAACCACATACACCACACTCATACATACGCACACACAAGCCACACATGTACAAACACCACATGACACACTCACTCATACACACACACACAAACCACACGCACCACACCCAAATACATACACACCCCACACACGTACATACACAACAAACACACATACACTACACACACCACACTCACACACCACACACAAACACACAACACATGGACACACAACACACACATAACATACATATGCATACAGGTATATACATGTACAACACACACCACACACACACCATACACCACACTGCACTCACACACCACACACAAACACACAACACATGGACACACAACACACACATAACATACATACGCATACAGGTATATACATGTACAACACACACCACACACACACACACACACACAAGGCAACACACACACCATACACCACACTGCACTCACACACCACACACAAACACACAACACATGGACACACAACACACACATAACATACATATGCATACAGGTATATACATGTACAACACACACACCACACACACACACACACACACACACACACAAGGCAACACACACACCATACACCACACTGCACTCACACACCACACACAAACACACAACACATGGACACACAACACACACATAACATACATATGCATACAGGTATATACATGTACAACACACACCACACACACACACACACACACAAGGCAACACACACACCATACACCACACTGCACTCACACACCACACACAAACATACACACATCACATTCATACATACGCATACACACATATACACACACCACACACATACCATACACCACACAGGACACACCCCTCACACACACATACACACTCTGAAGATAGTAGCCAATACTAAGCCCAAAACTAAACCCACTTGACTGCCCCCACTCCATGTGTGTCCTGTCCACATGTGGAGAGGGTCAAGTGGGCAGGAGGAGTCGTCAGAGGCACTGCCTGATGAGGGATGCTGGTTGTGGTGGGAGGGAAAAGCCTCTCTTCCTCTATCAAATGAGAGGAAGAAGTTCTGAGAGCACCACTCGCAGGAGCTGGGTGGTCTGTGCATGTGGGGAGCATCCCTCGCTGGCGGTCTGTGTATGTGGGGGTTGGGGGAGGGTCCCTCACAGGGGTCTGGTGGTCTGTTGGGGGGAGCTCCTTTCCTGGGGGGTGTCTGTATGGGTAGAGACCCTCACGGGGGTCAGGCAGTCTGTGTATGGGGGGGAGAGGGGCATGGGCACCTCATTCCCAAGGTAGATGCTGATGCTGCAGAAATGCCAGCCTCTCCTTGTGCCAGTCCTCTGTGGGGCCCAGAGAGAATTCTCGGGGGGAGCATCCCTGACATGCCACCTGGAGACAGGTACTCAAGATCCCTGAAAACAAGAGGTTAGCTGGAATCCTCGTACAAGCAGGACCCAAAATCGCCACCATGCAGTGTGTCCCTCATATTTCTCTAGCAATTCTCAGGGCTGCGTGGGAAGGAACAAGGAGGTGGTGAGATAGCAGAAAGTTCCTCAGCAGCCACCAGGCCAGTTCCAACAAGGAGGGACAAGAGGGACAAGGCTGTCCTCTCTGAGGACACATGGGCCAAGAGGAAGCTGAAAGACACACCCAAGAAAACGCCACACACAATGTGTGAAGCATGGTCTCCATCTGCCAAGACCTCCAGCAGCAGAGAGAACCACATCGCACTAGAGAAGACCTGGGCTACTTTCAAACCTGACCCTTCCACAGCAGCAGCCAGTTATGTAACAATTTCTCTGTCTTCTTACCACCTTCATCACCAAATGTGCTCCTAAAAAAAAAAAAATGGAAAAAAAGAAAAGAAGTAAAGTGAAGAAACCCTACAGCAAGTTCCCTTGCAATACTGCAAATTTTAATGTGATTACTAACCGGTTCCAGTCCTTGAACCAGCCTGTTTTCAAAGGTCAAGCTGAGGTTCCTATTTTGGTAGGGAAGGGGACATGATGCACAGGGTGAGGACAGGTACCCAGAACTCAAAAAGCCCCAGTTGCCGTTGCTGTGCTGGATGGGGTGTCTTCACTGGGGCAGATCAGCCCAGCCTCCAGCACGTACTGGCACACAGAATGTAGCTGCTAGGTGGGAGAACATGTTCTTCTCAATCCCTGTCAGCACAGATCAAAAACAGTTCATGTTTACATAGCAAGGACAGCAGTACACATTCACAGCCCTGCCCCAGGGCTGGGTTAACTTTCTGCTCTCCGTCATTAATGTAGTCCACAAGGAACCTTGGCCATTGTGGTCCACTCTATTGATGACATTATACTAATTGGACCTGGTGAGTAGAAAGTGGCTAGTATCCCAGATGTCCAAGTAAAATACACATGTGCCAGAGGATGAGAGCTAAACCCCATGAAGATCCAAGAGCCCACAGTGAGTGGAGACTTTAGGGACAGAGTGATGTCCTGGCATGCCTTCTAAGTAAGTGACAAGTTGTTGTACCGTGAACCTTCTTCCATTAAGAAAAAGGTGCAAGTTTTGGTAGACCTCCTTAGATTCTAGAGGCAGCATCATAACAGTCGTGGAGACTTTAGGGACAGAGTGATGTCCTGGCATGCCTTCTAAGTAAGTGACAAGTTGTTGTGCCGTGAACCTTCTTCCATTAAGAAAAAGGTGCAAGTTTTGGTAGACCTCCTTAGATTCTAGAGGCAGCATCATAACAGTCAGAAACTGTGCTCCAGCCTACTGATCATCAGATTCAGAAGGCTGCCAGTTTCGAGTGGGGCCCAGAGCAAAAGGAAGCTCTGCATCTAGCCTAGGCTACAGTGCATGATGCTGGGCCACTCAATTCATGTGATGAGCACGGTCAGTGCTTCTAGAAGTGTGCATGGAGAATAGAACACGGCAGAGTTCCTGGAAAATCCTAACAAGGAGTCACAGGACAGACCCTCAGAGTTGTCAAGCAAAGCCATGCTTTCTGGAGCAAAAGACCACTCTCCATTTGAAAAGCAACTTCTGGCATGCTTTGGGGTGTTAGTAGAGACTATGCAACATCACATGACTGTGCGTGTGACCAGAGCTGCCCATATGAGCTTGGTGTCATCAGATCCACAGTCACAGATAGGATGAGTGCAATAGCAATCCACTGTATGATGGAAGTTGGGCACTGGGGATCAGCAGGTTCAGAGGGCACAAGTCAGTTCCAGTTGGTCTAGACTCTCACACCCAACTTTCATTATACCAATGCCTCTTCCTTCACTTATACCCATGGGGTGCAAGTGAAGGGGTTTCCTATGGCAGATGATAGAAGAAGGACATTGCCATGTTACCAGCCAGCAACACAGGTGGGTTAGCACATTGATTCCAGCCAGAAATGGGCTTCTGCCACATTATGACTTTGCTGGGTGGCCCTAAAGGACAGTGGTGAAGAGAAATCCTCCTAGTAAAAGGGCTGTGAGCACAGCACTTAGTCGTACTAGTTATACAGAATGATAAACACCATGAAGTAACTGTATTAGTCTGTTTCTGTGGCTTATAACAGAAAAACCCAAAACTGGGTAATTTGTAAAGCAACTGTTCATTGCTTACAGTTTTAGAGGCTGGGAAGTCCAGAGTCCAAGGAACACATCTGGTGAGGGCCTTCTTTGGTGGTGGTTCTACCACGACACAGGGTGTTACCTAGAGAATATGGCAGGAGCAGAGATAGAGAGAGAGCTTCTCAAACACTCTCCTTTTAAAGCCATCAGTATCATGCCCACGACCACCCTTAAACCATCAAATGAATTAACCATTCACTGGGCATGGTCCTCACAATCTAATCACTTCTTCAAGGCCCCATCTTTCAATGATTATAATAGGATTTCCACCCTCAACAGTTACAGTGGGGACTAAGCTTCAGTGAGTTTGGGGGACACTCAATCCACAGCAGTAAGTATATTCATAGACTTCAAGGCAAGCACCCAAACGGCTTGGGTTGCTGATGAAGAACCTAAAAGGAGAAAGATTAGAAAATTGGAAATAATAAATTTGGGGGAAGAGGCCTGTGGATGCCCCTATGAAAGAGGGCTCAATGCACAAAGATCTCTGTGTCTTATGTTAATACACACCAGAAAGCATCTCCTACTAAGAAAGCTCCCAACAAGGAGGTGGGCAGGATGGCTCCTCAGTGGATGTCAGCCAGCCTCCATAGGCAGCTGCTACTGCTGTGCCACTGTGCCATGGACAGAGTGTCCTGAGAAAAGGGATGAAGGCCAGGCATGAGTCTAGCAGTGTGGACTCCTCATGGCTGACCTGGCGACTGCCACTGCTGGGGGTGCAGCCTCACCTGCCAGTAGCACAGACCAACACAGTGTCTCAGTCTAGGCATGCAGTCTGCAAAAGCTTGGAGATGATCACACATTGCTTGTCACTCTTCCCATCAAAAGGTGAAATCTGTGTTCCTTCTTTCTGAAACTGGGTGGGTTCTTTGACCAGAAGGATATGGGAGAAGTGATGCTCTGCCAGTTTTGGGGGCAGCCCTCAAGTAGCTTACAGTTCTTCTCTTTTGGAATGCTCAAGGTGAAATCTGTGTTCCTTCTTTCTGAAACTGGGTGGGTTCTTTGACCAGAAGGATATGGCAGAAGTGATGCTCTGCCAGTTTGGGGGCAGCCCTCAAGTAGCTTACAGTTCTTCTCTTTTGGAATGCTCGCTCTGGGGAAAGTTAGCCAACAGGCAGGAAGCCCAGCTACCCCATGATGCGATGCTGTGGGGAAACCCAAGCCAGCCCCGTGTAAAGGCTGAGTAGAAAGAGAGAGGCCTTGCAGCCCGGCTGGTCCAGCCACTGCAGCCCAGGGAAGATGCCATTGGGTGAGTCCAGCCTCAGACGCCATCTGACTGCAACCATGTGAAGGACCAGAGTCAGAACCACCCAGCTTAGCCTGTCATCCCCAGAATAGTGAGAGATCATAATTGGCTGTGGTTTTAAGCTGCTAAATTGTTGGGTGACTCGTTATGCAGCATGAGGTGATCACAGCTGTATTTCACACAACATTGCCTTGCATCAAGAGACCTACTTCAAGGGAAAGAAGTCATGAAGACTGGCACATGACCATGGAGTTTGCTGGTTTTGCCACATATCCCATCACCCAAGGCAGTCAGTCTAGCAAGAATGATGAAAAAGCTGGTCCATGGCCCAGCAAGGGTGCCAGCCTGGGACAGTCAGGGACTGATTCAGTTGCTGTGTCCCAGAGTGCAGGATTTGTGCTGAGCCAGTTGTCAGCAAATGATTCTGTGTCCCCAGTACCTTGAATACAAAGCTCAAGCAACAGAGCAGGTTTGGCCCCTCGCACCAGCGTTCTCAGTGAACCATGTGTGTGATCAGTGCCTCCTGATGCTGAAGTCTTGGGCTCTGCTGGGCTAGGGTTTTTGGTTCCCTGGCTAGGGCTGGGGTGCCCAGGAGGGTCACCACTAGACGGGAAGCCACACCGTTTGGCCACTTTGGCCTTCTCATGCCAGCAGACGAGCCAGTATAGAATGGTCTGTACTGGTAAGGTGGGCAACTCGAAATACCAGGAAGATCTAGGTTTGCTTCCATGAGATGAGGCCGAGGAGGAGAATGCCTGGAACTGACAGATTCACTGGGACCCTCCATGTCTGAGCTGAGTGATAAGTGCAAACGGGCAGTTACCGCAACCGTGGCCCATCAAAGGTAAGACAGCCAAGGTCTCGATTACTTCGGGTGAATAGTTCAGACTAGCCAAGGTTCTGGCTGAGGGAGACCGATCTAGGACAGGGGGCTGGAGGGAGGAGGCAATAATTGTGGACTTCAGTTCTGGGACTAGCTGCAGCAGCAGGGACCACAGCCTGGCTGGCAGCCCTTTCAATGGCTTTTTAGTACATTACAACTAGACAGCATCTTGGAGACTGTACTTTCCCCACTCTCTTGGGAAATAAGCAAAGACATCTATTCCCCAGTAGGACATGCAAGGGGTGGACTGTGATGGATTCAGTTATGGATCACTTCAGACTGGCACAAATGCGGTCTGGCCTGAGCTGCCCTAGCTGACCTCTGTCCCTGCTCCTGCAGTCCCAGAGGTGGGCTGCTATTGCTGTGACAGCAGCCACAACAAGTCATTGCGCCCTCTGGAGTGGCTTCCAGTCCCACACATCATGTATAAACAAATCGCAACGGTATCCAGCCTCTTGCCTGATTTCTGGGGGCTTCGTTGGTGCCTGTGAAGGGTGGGTGCATCAGGATGTGTCTACCACCCACACATGTGCAATCTGAAAGTGTGAAAGATTAAATGCCTGTAGGGCAAACTGTGACTAATGAACAACAGGAATTAACTGGTCAGTTCTATCCCCTTCCCTTCCCTGCTCTGACTGACCAGACTCACAGGAGCTTCACACAGTCTCCGAAGACAAACCATGGAACCAACTGGGCAGCCAGCTCGCAATGAGTGGTGGCCTTCCTAAACCTGTTTTCCGTCTTTCCTGCCCAGTCCCCTCTTCCCTCACTCCTGCCTCCCAGGGACTGCACTTCAAAGTAAACTGTTAGCACAATACCTTTGCCCCAGACTCTGCTTTCTAGGGAAACTGGGCTAAGAATATACAACAACAATAATAAAATTTTAGCTATACAGTCTTATTCAAAGAAAGAAAGATAACTTTATCAGTGCCCAAAGTAAGTGAGAAGTCAAAGCCAAATTTGTCACAGGAGCTGACACCACCGGGAGCAGCCCTCATGGGGGGAGGACAGTGGGGAGGCGTTGGGTTTTAACAGACAGGTAGGATAAGAGATATGGCCTTGTGCCTGTGCTATCTGGAACAGCAGCCTCCCGCATAAGGCCAGGACCCTGAAGGGCCATCTCATCCATGAAAAAAGACTGGATAAATTCTATGCAGTGCTCTAAGAAATGAGGAAGGACGTTTTCCATCTGTGCAGAGATCTAAATGAAAAAAAGAAAAGCTCCCGAGAGAAACAAAAACTCTGAGTATGTCATGTGTGACAGTGTGAGATCTGAATTCCCACTCATTCTTGGTGTGTGGGTCTCAGCTAAGAAATTAAAATAAAAACTTGTTTAATGTGATTGAAATCCCTGGTGCCTGGGAAAAAGAAAATACACATGTTCCTGTAAAAATGTTCAAGCTATACAAGGAAAGAAACAATGTGAGAATGAGCCCGCAGGTGTAGGAAACATGGGGTCTGCGTTCCCGAGAACTAGAGATAAATGAAAGAGTAGGAATGAAACACAATAAAGGTAACACAAATAGACAGATTTTTAAAAGAAGAAAATAGTTTAGAAGCCACAAATGAACAGCATAATCACAGAAATAAAAAAACTCAAGAGAAAGACTAAAAACAGATGAGACATTATAGAAATGAGAATTAACAAACTAGAACGCAGAAATGAGAATATTATCCAGAAAACAGCACAGAAGGCTTAAAAGTATTTAAGATATGGACTATTGAGAGCTATAAAAAGTAGGATGAGATGCTTCAACATAGGCAACATCTTAGTGCATTCCTGCTGCTGTAACAAAATGCCTGAGACTGGGTAACTTAAAAACAGCATAAATTTATTGCTCACAGTTCTGGAGGCTGGAAGTCCAAGATCAAGGTGATGGCAGGTTCCATGTCTGGTGAGGGTGCCTTTTACTTCCAAGATGGGTTTCCACCAGCCCCAGGATGAAGCCCGAATCCCATTAGCCTTATGACTTAATCACCTCTTTAAAGGCCCCGTCTCCAAATAGAGTCACATTCTGAAGTGCTGGTGGTTAGGACTTCAGCATGTGTGTTGGGGTTGGGGACACAATCTAGTCCACAACAGAAAATGACTGAAGATTAGGAAGGACGGAAGCTGCACTCTGAGACTTGAACAACATGAAAACACAGAATCCCAGAGAGGAAGAGAAACTTTTTAGACGACCAGAGAGAAGAAATGGGTGCCTGAGAGGAGCAGCAGTGAGGTCAGCAAAGACGAGCCATTGGCAGCCGTGACGCAGGTGACGAGGGAACATCACCGTCCCAGTCCAGAAGGAGAACAAGTGGCAGCCGAGCCTCCACGTGACAGGCAGGCTGCAGCCACTTCAGACTGACGAAGACTTGAGTGCTTGTCACACACTACCTGGGAAGTGACAGCTGAAAGCTATAGGCCAGTGAGAAAGAAGCGGCCACAGCATGAAGAAACAGGGGCCAGAACCATGGTGAGCTAAGTCTGATAAGCTTGGGATGTAAAACGAGCACACAGTGACCGACATGGGGACGTCTGAAGCTCAGCCAGGCTAAGAGAACAAGCCTCTGTGGTCACTCCTTGACCCAAACCCACAAGAGCCAGGTGAATATCACCGTGGTAGCGTGCAGACTGCTCTGGCTCCCACACGGGCCACCCTCCACCCACGGGAATGAGGACAAGCTCCATGCTGTGGGGAGGCTGATGCTGTGCCCTCCCTCCTGTAGCCCCTGTGTGTGATGCGGTTTGTGCTGCTCAAAGGCGCTGGGCCATGACGTTGCACAGGGAGTAAACCCAGCTGCTCCCCGCCGGTGAAGCCGCATCCACCCACCGGAGGGGCGCTTCTTTTATTTTGCACAAAGATGCCTGATAGATGGGGGGTTGCACAGGGAGTAAACCCAGCTGCTCCCCGCCGGTGAAGCCGCATCCACCCACCGGAGGGGCACTTCTTTTATTTTGCACAAAGATGCCTGATAGATGGGGGGCTTCACTCCCTTCATCTCTCTTGGTGCAGTGGGAATTACTGTGGCAAGCCCACACCTGGCTCTGGCATGGCCTGTGGCAGCTGTGAGCTGAGGCCCACACCCTTTCTCTGCCTGTCCCCAGCACTGTCCTACACTGGGGTGATGGCCCAGACCACTCAGTCAAGTTCTGTCCACCACTCTTTGGAAACAGCCACCTTTTGGCCAGCTGTAGGACTCGGGGGGCATATGCTGGCTACTGGGTCTGCCCTGGGGGTCCCCATGGCCTTGTAAGCCACCGTAGGTGGTCTGGCAGGGGATTCCAGGGTCTGGGGACCCAGGCTGTGGTCCACAAGGGAGGAGCGTGGGATCCAGGTCGAAACATTCCTTTGTCCCCAGAGACTTCAGGGAGATGCAAGGTAGAGCCAGAGGGGCTCCAAGTGGAAGCCCTCAGGTCCAGGGGGTATGGTGCTCTAGGTTGTGTGCGACTATGACAGGATTTACAGACCTCTCATTCTGCTCTGATTAACCATCCCTCACAAAGTGGATACATGCCTTAAAAAACATGCAAGCACACACACACGCATGCACACGCACACATATACACAGCACATACACGCACACATAAGCATGCACAGGCACACGCACATGCATATACACACAAGCACACACACATGCACACGCACATGCATGCAGCCCAGGGTCTGACTGGAAGAAGCCCCCCGCAGTCCCCGCCCCCACATGTTGCTGGAAGCCCGTTGGAAGGCCAAGCTGGTGGCACAGTCACCACATTCTAATCCGGCCAAGAGCGGATACCATCCAGCACTCTTAACAAAGAGCAAATAGTGTTTCATAATCTGTCCCTTCTAGGTAGAAATGAAGTTTTTAACAATCAGTGAGAAAAAAGCTGCCCTTAAAAGAAGCAGGTGTTGCAAGAGGGTCCTCTGTAAACAGGTATTTGGAATTCGTTTTAATGTCATGTGACCTTGTTGCCAAACCTCTTAAATCTGTCACCTATAACAACTCTCATACTTGTTTATCTTTAAAATAGAGAAGCATTATTTTCCCAATCTGTTAAAAAAAAAGTCTTCTAAATAAAAGGTTTCAATTAGTTTTGAACCCATTGGTTAAAAATATATGAATGCTACGGTGACAAATTAGTTTGCAAGAGCAGTGGCAGGTATGGGGAAGATGGAAATTCACTGGCCAATTTTCACCAGAAGCCTTTGTGTGACTGATGGACGGAATGAAACAAGGACGGTTATGGTTTTGTGAGTGCATCCAGCGATGCTCTTCTTTGATTTTAGTCTGCATATTTTTGAGGAGTTTTTAGCTATGACAGCCGACTATTGAAACAAGCCAGTCTTAGACCAGACTCTTGAGAGAGCCGAGGGTCCTCTGTAAACAGGTATTTGGAATTCGTTTTAATGTCATGTGACCTTGTTGCCAAAACCTCTTAAATCTGTCACCTATAACAACTCTCATACTTGTTTATCTTTAAAATAGAGAAGCATTATTTTCCCAATCTGTTAAAAAAAGAAAAAGTCTTCTAAATAAAAGGTTTCAATTAGTTTTGAACCCATTGGTTAAAAATATATGA
>NW_007728378.1:311392-311617 GCF_000696425.1 Galeopterus variegatus
TTTGTGTGACTGATGGACGGAATGAAACAAGGACGGTTATGGTTTTGTGAGTGCATCCAGCAATGCTCTTCTTTGATTTTAGTCTGCATATTTTTGGGGAGTTTTTAGCTATGACAGCCGACTATTGAAACAAGCCAGTCTTAGACCAGACTCTTGAGAGAGCAGTTCTGCAGTGCGCTAAGGTGCATAATGAAGCGTACTCGTTCATGCCCATCTCTCTAAATA
>NW_007728379.1:0-28812 GCF_000696425.1 Galeopterus variegatus
ATTAACACTCTAAATTCCCTGTCATTCATTTCAAGGGCTTCTTATTCTATAGGATCTAGAGTTTGAGATTTATCCGCCAGGGTGTGGCGGAGAGACGATCTGGGCGGGCTCCTCTTCCCTGCCCTCCCGACGCTGGCCGGGGGCTCCCCACGCTACCAGCCCCATCTGAGATCCGCGGGGAGAGTGGGATTGTAGGCCGGTCCACAGGCCCCGGGGGGCCCTGCGTCGAGGTAAGCAAATGGCACGTCTCAGTGCGGAGCCGTGCCAAGCAGAGATGGCTGGCCTGCCCTCACTAAGCCGGCCGTGTCCGCCTCCACCCGCTAAAATGGGGGCAGCTCTGTTGTGGGCGCCTAGCCTGGTGTGGTAGGCGGGAGCCAGGAGGGCGGGGAGCAGTCGGGCTTCGCCCCACAAGTGGGGCTGGGCTGCGGGTGACTCACAGAGCTCGCAGAGTTGGGCCGGTCCGGCGCATTTCACTCCATTTCTGTGCTGTTTCTGCTGGCTTTCTTGGCCTTTGTTGTCTGGGCTGCTCGCTTGTTCCTGCAGCAGGGCTTGGGTGCTCTCAGGCGTCTTCTTTTGTGTCGGTCCTAAAACCTCGAACCTGTTGTTGCTTGTTTGTCGTTGTTGAAAGAATTATTCGGTTTTTTTTGCTCTTGGAAATGCAATTAGTATTCTCGTATCACAGCACACACTTCTCAGGATCGTGCTGTCTCCTGGCATGGCCGCTCCAGACCCATCTCCATCTTGGAATCCCCAGTCAAGCTTTAATCTATGAAGGCATAAGCAGGGTTTATAATTGAACAGGGTTATTGCTTTTCTTTTTCATCTGTGAATGTGATTTAAGAGACTTAGCAGCCTTGAATGAGGCTGAAACTAAGATTTTGAAGTCTTAAATTTCCAGCCAGAGGGTTAGAGAGAATATGTTTGGCTCCAGTTCTGGGGAGGAGTGTATTCAAGTTTATCATTGACAGGTTGCCTTTCCTGCACATTCCCAGACACTTCTCATCTTGTATATTACATTCTTTGTTTCTCTTCTCTTCTCTTCCTTCCTTCCTTCCTTCCTTCCTTCCTTCCTTCCTTCCTTCCTTCCTTCCTCCCTCCCTCCTTCCCTCCCTCCCTCCCTCCCTTCCTTCCTCCTCTTTATTTTATTTTTTTATTCTTTTAGAAGTGGTAAATAATTTTTAGAAATCCATCTATTTATTATCTTCCTTTAAATCAAATGGCACTAATCTGCCAAAAATTGAATAGAGCTAAATCTAAGGTCATGGGATGCACATCAAGTTTAGAAACGCTTACTGATTTGGAATGAGATTCTGCTGGCAGCGCTCTGGTTGATTTAGCTCACTTTAGCATTTTTTTTTTTTTTTTTTAGTTCCTCAACATGAGCTCTATTTTTTAAATTATATTTTTAATATTTTTTAAATTGACAGATAAAATTGTATGTATTTACCATATTCAACCTTATGTTTTAAAGTATATATTTTTAATATTTTTTAAATTGACAGATAAAATTGTATGTATTTACCATATTCAACCTTATGTTTTAAAGTATATGTACATTATAGAGTGACTAAATCTAGCTAATTAACATATACATTACCTCACATAGTTATCATTTTTGTGATGAGAACATTTTACATCCTCTCTCTTAGCACTTTCCAAGAATACAACATAGATGAAACTGAAGGACATTATATTAAGTGTAATAAGCTAGGCATAGAAAGATACCACATAATTTCCCCTATATGTGGAATATAAAAATGTTGGTCTCATAGAAGCAGAGAGTAGAATGGTGATTACTAGGAGCCGGGATGGTTGCTGGGGGATGGGGGTGGGGGTGGGAAGATATTGGTAAAAGATACAAAATTTCGGTTAGGAGGAAAAAGTTCAAGGTGTCTATTGTACACCATGCTGACTATAGTTAATAATATATATTGTATTCTTGAAACATGAACACTCTTTCTTTAAAAAAAATTATTCTTTTTGGCCTCAGTGATTCCACTGTAGAGTCATAACAGAGTAGAATAAGAAAGGATCTTGGCAGTCATCTCAGTGAGCCCTCTACAATTCCTACAAGATGCTGCCCAAGTTCAATTTGAACACCTCCACTGAAAGGAGTTTATCATCTTCCAGGTTAGCCCGTTTCTTTGTTAGTCAACTTTGATTCTTCTTTGCCACCCTGGGTATACAGATGAAGTCATACTTTCACCAATAACCCAAACTTCTTCTTTCTCATATACAGTCAGGTGTCAC
Organism: Galeopterus variegatus; assembly: GCF_000696425.1. NCBI lineage: Eukaryota > Metazoa > Chordata > Mammalia > Dermoptera > Cynocephalidae > Galeopterus > Galeopterus variegatus. Next base: position 2,251 of record NW_007728379.1, read on the forward strand.
TTAATGATGGTACAGCCTATCACACACCTAGGCGATATGGTCTAGCCCATCGGTCCTAACCAGCATCACCACAAACACATAAGCAATGTGTTGTGCTACGATGTTACAACAGCTATGAGGATACTAGGCGATAGGAATTTTTCAGCTCCATTATAACCTTATGGGACCACTGTCACTGACCAAAATTGTTATGTGGCCCATCACTACATAGCATGTTCCTAAAATATCTAGAATGACTGGAGAATTCCCACTGTTTCTGGGAATGTCTGGATTGTGGGTGGAGGTGTTTCCAGGATATTCATAAACCACTCTGTGGGTTTCAGACCCTGTTCAGCATCTACCCAGTTCTTTCTCTCCCACTCTAGGTTCTCTTTGTTAGTTTCTTCTCATTGAAAAAGTCCCTTCTAAAATCTTGCTGCCTAGTGGTTGCTGGACTAGCACCATCAACATCACCCGAGAGTTTATTTGAAATGTGGAATCTTGGGTCTCACCTCAGACCCAGTGAGTTGGGTCAGCTCTGTAACAGCATCATCAGGGGAGTTGTACTCGTGTTAAGTATGAGAGGCATTGCTCTGTCCGGATAGTGCCTATGATGCCTGGGGCCTTGCTCCTTCTGGCAACACCAATATCAGGGCTAAAAGAGGTGCTGCTGGATGAATCCCAAACCAGAATAGCCAAATTGAGGTAAGCTCTGGACAGAAAGCAGGAGAATGGCCTCTCCAATTTTATGACTCACTTTGTCACTCAAGCAGGGTCCTATGCAGCCATGTCCTGAACCCCTCTTCCCCCATGGAACTTTTCAGAAAAACTGATCCTTTAGGCTTTCCCCGCCCCCAGCCCACTTCTCCTGAGGCAGCCCAGAAAAATAATCTACACCATCGTGTCCTTTCTAATTACTTTTCCAAACCTCTCTCCAGTCTCCTCATATGTATCTTGCCCCTTCTCCTTTGGCCTGAAATGAAGAAGCCTACCTAGAAATCAGTTCATGCCAATAGACCCTACGGACCCACTCATTCCCAACAATACCTCACACACACAAATAGGTCCGAATTCCCGTTGGATTTAACTGGCCCATCCTATATTCACTTACACAGAACAGATATATACCTTCCAAAACCTTTTCTATTTTCTAATTTTTGTCTTCTGGAGCCATGAAAACTACATTTTTTAATCTTTCTTCCACATAACTGTCCCTTAGGTATTTGAAGAACATTTTTATGCCCCCATCCCCCAAACCTTCTCATTTGGAGACTGCACTTTCTCATTTCTCTCACATTTTGCTTGTTTTATTTTTCAGATATTTTCCCAGAATCTGTCTTAACAGCCTAAGAATGGATGATACAAATCAATCACAAGCTAAACCGATGACCATAAACAGGAGATAGTGGAAGGCAGAGAGTAACAACAGAGAACATTCTCTTAATAAATGAGGGTGCATACTCGTACAATGCACCAGAAAGCTTGTACAAGCAGCCAAGCTGGAGAATAATTCTGTTTCCTTACTACCCACCATGTATCAAGCAGATGAGCTACTTACATGCTTTTCTCAAAATATCATTGCTTATATCACTTTTTTTTCACCAGTTTATTTATATTCTAGATTTTAATTCTCAGAGCTCATTTTAGGAACTCTTCAAGCAATAAAATTCTGAGAATCTATGTCTTAACAGCTCTGTGTGTCCAGGGCTATTCAAGTCGTTGAGTATTAGAAACAACAGCCTGAGGGATCATAATAAATCTGATGCGAGGCTGTGATGGCTAAAGCTTTTATCAGTGGGGAGGTGCATATGTAAGTAAACTGTAAACTATCTCAGAATCATAAGCTTCACTGGTGGTATTATTTTACATCACAGTAGATCTCAGGTAATGCTTTGGAAACAACAAAACAAATAAAAAATAAATTATGCAAATAATAGTGATTTTGAAATTTGTTTGAGGCTGAGACAATGTGTCACACCTTTTCTTTGCCAGTGATTCAAATAATCAAACAACCTAACTTCATCCTTTAAGTAAAATTGCTTCATTGGAATATGGACAACTATAAAATATGTAGTTAATAATATGTTACATCTGAGGTTATATGTGTTATAATTTAAAATATAAAGTTTTTTCTAACTATAAAACCAATAATTACCTATTATAGTACTTTTAATATTATAATTCATTATAGTTGTGAGGAAATTAAAATCATCCATAATCCCACTGTTTTTAGACAAACATAATTTTTTTTTTTCCTTTTTGTCTTTTTCCGTGTCCGGCAACGGATCGCAACCCTCAGTGTCGCCCCCGCACCGGACCGGGACCGGCAACAGGATCACAACCCTTGGTGTTGCACCCACGCCTCACTCAGCCAGTGAGCGGGAACCGGCCTGCATGTGGGATCTGAACCCTCGGCGGGAGCGCCGCCGCGCTTCTTAAGCGGCGCACTATAGCAGTGCGCCACCGGGCCGGCCCCAAACATAATATTTTGACACACGTTTTTCTCATTTTTTTGAACAATCAAATATAGGAACATATACATGGGTCTATTGACTCACTGACTGTATTCAGTGTTGTATCTGCCTTTTTCACCTGTCATATATTTCCATGTTCTTAAATATTCTTTGGTTTTAATATCTGCATAATATTCCAGCACATGAATATACCATAATTTATTTTACCATTCTCTTATTGCTGGACATTTACTTTGCTCTTAACTTTTCACTGTTTTTACTGGAATGAATATCCTTGTATGTAAATTTTGACCACTTCTATGATTATTTCTTTATGATGGACTCAGTGAATTGGGACTGGTGAGTTAAAAATTATGGACATATTGTACCTATCTTTTAAATGTATTGGTTGTTTAGTTTGCCCATTAACTAAAATATCATTTAGCACATGCCACTTGGGTGGAATGGGTAATGTGTGGGTTGAGTGGGGGACAGGGAAATAGAGAAATGGAATTATGTATTCTCAAGGAAAGAAAGAGAAAATCATTTGTTAGCAAATGATTAGAGGCCTTAGCAGTTAACTAATTCTAAACACTAAAAATGTGATTTGACCATGGGAAATCTTACTTCTGTAATTATATTAAAGGGAGATTTTCTCTTTTTATAATTAACTTTTTAGATTTATACTTGGACATCATAATTATACACATTTATTGGATAGAATGTGATGTTTTAATGCCTGTATACATTGTACTATTATTAAATCAGGTTGGTCAATGGACCGATATTACAGTTAGACAGGAAGAATAAATTCTGATGTTGTATTACACAGTAGCATAACTATAGCTATTAACAATGTAAAGTATATTTCAAGATAGTAGAAAAGTAGGTATTTTTTTATTTGTAAATATTGAGAAGTCTTATCATGTAATTTTAGGATTAAAAAGATCCTTCAATTTCAATTTCAATATCAAATACCTGATGCTTAACTTTCCTTCACTTTGCCTCCCTAGGATTCAAAAACTTGTTTTTTAAAAAAATTTTTTAGAATTTGTATTGATTGTACATCATAGGGCAAGAACTGACTGTCAGCAACTGTATCTAAGTTGTGCTGAGCAAATCAATGCTGTCAGCATGCCCACCACCTCAAATTGCAATTATTCCCCATGTGCCCCACCCAACCTCTCCCCAGTGCCCCTTTTGCTTCCCACCACCCATCCCAGCAACCTTAGGTCTGTTCTCTTCCTGTGCAAGTCCAACACACCTCTGTGGTATTTCTTTCCTTCTTTCTTTCTCTTACCTCCCGCTTATGAGTGAGGACATGCAGTATTTTTCCCTCTGTGCCAGGCTTATTTCACTTAATATAATCTTCTCCAAGCTCATCCATGTTGCTGCAAATGACAGAATTTCATTCTTTTCCATGGCTGAGTAGTATTCCATTGTGTATATATACCACATTTTCCTTATCCAGTCATCTGCTGATGGACATTTAGTTTGGTTCCATATCTTGGCTATTGTAAATAGAGCTGTGACGAACATGGGAGTGCATGTATCCCTTCAACGTAATGATTTCCATTTGTGTGGTAGATCTGTCTGTAGTTATTTGAGAAGCCTCCATACTTTTTTCCATAGTGGCTTTACTAATTTAAAGTCCCACCAACAGTGTTCAAGCGTTCACCTTTCTCTGCATGCTCTCCAGCATCCGTTAGTCTCAGTCTTTTTGATTATAGCCAGTCTATCTGGGATGAAATGATACCTCAATGTGGTTTTGATTAGTGATGTTGAGCATGTTTTCAAATAACTGTTGGCCATTTGTATGTCTTCCTTTGAACAATATCTGTTCAGCTCCTTTGCCCATTTTTTAGTTGGGTTGTTTTCTTACTGTTAAGTTGTTTGAGTTCTTTGTATATTCTGGATATTAATCCCTTGTCAGATGTATGGATTTGAAAATATTTTCTCCCATTGTGTAGGTTGTCTTTCCACTCTATTGATTGTTTCCTTTGCTGTGCAGAAGCATTTTACTTTGATATAAGCCCATTTATTTATTTTTTCTTTTGTTGCCTGGGCTTATGGGGTCTTATTCATAAAGTCTTTGTCCAGTCCTACTTCCTGAAGTGTTTTCACTATTCTTTCCTTTAGGAGATTTATAGTTTCAGATCTTATAATTCAGTCTTTAATCCATTTTGAGTTGATTTTAGTATATGGTGAGAGGAGCAGGTCTAATTTCATTCTTCTGCACATGGATGTCTAATTTTCCCAGCACCACTTATTGAAGAAGCAGTCTTTTCCCCAATGTATATTCTCATTGCTTTGGTCAAAGATCAGTTAGCTGTAGGACTGTGGGTTGACTTCTGGGTTTTCTAGTCTGTTCAATTTGTCTGAGTGTCTATTTTTATGCCAGTACCATGCTGTTTTGGTTACCACTAGAGCTTTGTAGTATAATTTGAAGTCAGGCAGTGTTATGTCTCTGGCTTTATTTATTTATTTTGTGCTCAGGACTTCTTTGCCTATTTGGAGGTTTTTATTGTTCGGTGTGAGTGTTAGGATGGTTTTTCTATTTCTGTGAAGAATGTCATTGGTATTTGAATTGGGATTGCATAAGCCTGTAGATAGCTTTGGGTAGTATTGACATTTTCACAATGTTGATTCTTCAAATCCAAGAGCATGGAATATCTTTCTACCTTTTTGTGTCTTATTTAATTTCTTATCAATAGTGATTTGTAGTTCCCATTGTAGGAATCTTTAATGTATTTGGTTAAATTTATTTCTAGGTATTTTATTTTTTCTGACGACTGTTGTAAATGGGCTTACTTTCTAAATTTTTGTTTCTGCTAGTTTGTTATTGGAGAATGAAAACACTACTAATTTTTGCATGTTGACTTTGTATCCTGAAACATTACTGAAATTGTTAATCAGCTCTAAGAGTTTTTGGTAGAATCTGTAGGTTTTTCTCTACATAGGATCATGTCATCTGCAAACAAAGATAGTTTGACTTCATCTTTTCCAATCAGGATGCCCTTTCTTTCTTTCTCTTCCCTTCTCTTCTCTTGCTAGCACTTCTAACACTATGTTAAATAGGAGTGGTGATAGTGGACAGCCTTTTCTTTTTCCTGTTCTTAAGGGAAAAACTTTCAGTTTTTTTTTTTTAAAGAAAAAAAGGTGACTGGTAAGGGGATCTTAACCCTTGGCTTGATGTTGTCAGCACTGCACTCTCCCAAGTGAGCCACAGGCTGGCCCTAACTTTTAGCTTTTACCCATTAAGGATGATATTGGCAGTGGATGTATTGTACATGGCTTTTATTGTGTTGAGATACTTTCCTCCTATACCTAGTTTGCTGAGAGCCTTTATCATGAAAAGATGTTGAATTTTCTTGAATGCTTTTTCTTCATCTATCAAGACAGACATAAAGTTTTTGTCTTTGATTTTGTTGATGTGGTGTGTCACATATATTGACTTGTGTATGTTGAACCATTCTTGTCCCCCTGGAATCAATCCCATTTGATGATGGTGTATATTTTTGTTGATGTGTTGCTGTATTCTGATTGTTAGGATTTTGTTAGGATTTTTGCATCTATGTTTATCGAAGTTATTGGTCTGTAGTTTTCTTTTTTGTTGTATCTTTTTCTGGTTTTGGTATTTAGGTTTGCTGGCCTCATAGAGTGAGTTTGGGAGAGTGGCCTCTGTTTTAATTTTTTGAAATAGTTTGAAGAGAATTTGTATTAATTCTCCTTTAAAGGTAGGGCAGAATTCAGCAGTAAAGCCATCCAGTCCTGGGCTTTTCTTTGTTGGGAGACTGCTGATTACTTCTTCAATTTCATTGCTTGTTATTGGTCTGTTCAGGTTTTCTATTTCTTTTGGGTTCTGTCTTGGTAATTTGTATGTGTCCAGAAATTTATCCATTTCCTCCAGGTTTTCAAAGTTGTTGGCATGTACTTGTTTGTAATAGTCTCTAACAATTCCTTGTATTTCTGTGATATCAGTTACAATGTCTCCTTTTTCATTTCTTATTTTTGTTATTTGGGTCTTCTCTTTCCTTTCTATTTTTTTGTTAACCTAGCTAATGGTTTATCTGTTTTGTTTATCTTCTCAAAAATCCGACTTTTTTTTTTTTTTCATTGATGTTTTGTATCACTTTTTTGGTCTTTATTTCATTTATTTCTGCTCTGATCTTAATTATTTCTTTCTGTCTACCAACTGTGGGATTGGATTGCTCTTGTTTTTCTAGTTCTTTGAGGTGTACCATTATGTTGTTTATTTGAAGTCTTTCTCTTCCTTTGATGTAAGCATTTATTGCAATAAACTTCTCTGTTAGGACTGCTCTTGCAGTATCCTATAGGTTTTGATATGATGTGTCTTTATTTTCTTTGGTTTCAAGAAATTTTTTGATTTCCTGTTTAAATTCTTCTTGGGCCCATAGGTCATTCAGGAACCTGTTGTTTAATTTCCAAGAGTGTGTCTAGTGTTCTGAGTTTTGCTTGTTATTACTCGTTTTAATCCATTGTGTTCTGAATAGATGCTTGGGATGTTTTCAATTTTTTGTATTTGTTGAGGCTTGATTTGTGACCTAGCATGTGGTCCACTCTGGAAAATGTTCCACGTGCTGATGAGAAGAGCAGTTGTTGGATTAAATGTTCTGTAGGCATCTGCCAGTTGGTTTGAAGTACAGCTTAAATCCTGTGTTTGTCTGTTGATTTGTTGCCTGGATGATCTGTCTAGTGCTGTCAGGTCCCCCTCTATTATTGCATTTGGATCTATCTCTTTCTTTAGGTATAAGAGTGTTTGCTTTATATATCCAGGTGCTCCAGCATTGGGTGCATATATATTTATGATTGTTATGTCTTCTAGCTGGTAGATCCCTTTATCATTATATAGTGGCTTTCTTTGTCTCCTTTTATGATTATTGGTTTAAAGTCTATTTTATCTGATATAAGAATAGCTACTCCTGCTTGGTTTTGGTTTCCACTTGCATGGTATGTCTTTTTCCATCCCTTCACTATTTGTCTGTGTGCATCTTTAGAGGCAAGGTAGGTCTCTCAAAGACAGCATATGGTTGGGTCTAGCTTTTTAATCCAATCTATCAGTCTGTATCTTTTGAGTGGGGAGTTTAATCCATTTACATTTAGGGTTGTTATTGAGAGGTGTTGTCTTACTCCTGCCATTTTATTGCTTTTTGTTTACATGATTTAAATATCTTTTGTTCCCTTCTTCCCCTTTTATCATTCATCTTCAATGTTTGTTGGGTTTTTGCATTTGTGTTTTACCAGTTGACTTTGTTCTTTCTTGTGTGTTCATGGTAGTGATTATAGTTTTTGAATTCTAGATTCAGGACTCCCTTGAGAATTTCTTCAGGGCTGGCCATGTGTTGATGAACTCTGCAGTTTTTGTTTGTCTGGGAAATACATGGTTTCTCCTTCATTTTTGAAGCATAGCTTTGCTGTGTATAGTATTCTTGGCTGGCAGGGGTTTGTTTTGTTTTTGTTTTTGTTTAAGTATTTTGAATATGTCATCTCATTTTCTTCTTACCTGTAGAGTTTCAGTTGAGAAGTCAGCTGTTAGTTTGATGGGGGTTCCCTCATAAGCGACTTGATGCTTTTCTCTTGCTGCTTTTAGGACTCTCTCTTTGTCTTTGAGCTTTGCCAATTTGACTATAATGTGTCTTGGAGAGGATTTTTGGGCATTGAATCTGTTTGGGAATCTTTGAGCTTCCTGGATCAGATGGTCTGTGTCTTTCCCTTTATCTGGGAAGTTTTCCATTATTATTTCATTGAATAGGTTTTCAATGCCTTTATCTTTCTCCCTGCCTTCTGGAACACCCATGAATCAGATGTTTGTGCACTTATGGTGGTCTGCTAGCTCTCCTAGACTTTTTTCATATTTTAGAATTCTTTTTTCCTTTTTTAAAATTTTTTTCCCACCTGGATTATTTCATAAAGACCATCTTCAAGATCAAAGATTGTTTCTTCTTGTTCTAACCTGCTGCTTAATCTCTCAGTTGTGTTTTTTATTTCATTAAATGAATCCTTCAGTTCCAGGAGTTCTGCTGCATTCTTTTTTAAGGTTTTAATCTCTTTATACATTCCTCCTTCATACCCTGGAGGTTTTTTCTCATTTCATTGTGTCTTCTGAGTCTTCTCTTATCTCATCTAGTTTCCTTAGGAAAGTTACTTTTCTGTCATCTTAAGGGATTTTTTGTTCTGAAGGGTATGGTACTTGAGAATTACTATATCCCTTTGGCAGTGTGATTTTTTTTTTGTATATATATATATATATATATATATATATTTCTATTATCTTCGCATTGATTTCTGGTAGATCAGTTGCTGCTTCTATTACTCTGGAGTGGACTTTGAGGAGAATGACTTCCTCTTCTTTTCCAGGTTCTTCTGGTGACTCTCCTTGTGTCAGTGAAGTTAACTATGTGGTATGCCACCTGCACGGTGGTCATGGCTGCTACTGTGGTGACTAGCCATCCCTGAGGTGGTAGAAATTGTGGAGATGGCTGTTGTTACCACCTCCTCAGAAGTGGTATCGGCCCTCCCAGGTGTGGGAGGTGGGTGGCACTGGGTCCTGCCTTGTTCATAGGTGGTGGGTGGGATTCCTGGGGGCTTTTTCCCTGCCTGTGCATCCCTGGTTGCAGTGAGTGGGCAGCACACTGTGTCCTACCTTGTTTGCAGGTGGTGGGCAGGCTTCCTGGGGCTTTTTCCCTGCCTGTGCATCCCTGGTCAGAGCAGACGGGTGGTGCTCTGGGTCCTCTAGAAGAGAAGATCTTGAATATTATCACCACAAAGAAATGATAAAGGTTTAAAGTGATGAAAAGGGAAAATTTCTAGCTTATTCATTTCCTAATAGAAAAAAAAGCACACATGTAAGTGTGTAATTAGAGGGTTTTTTTTTTTTTGCATAACACAGAGATTGAATAATCTCTTTTAAATTCCTTAAATATGCTTCCTCATGTTATAAAAGGAAAGACACAGACAAACAAGACTGTAAACTGCCTGAGGGAAGAGATGGAAGTTATCTTAGGGAATCTGTATCTCAGTCTCTTATAGAGCTCTTGACATATGGAGGTTCACAGAAGATATTTGGACAGTGTAGAGAATCTCCTTTTTACTTTTTTAACTTTTCTGTTTGTCACTTTATTCTCAATGAACAGTAAAGCAAACCTAATTATTTAAGATTGTTTACAAGGTTTTATAGAAATAATACCTATCACAGAGTTTTGGTTTGTGTTGTTAACAGTGGAGAAACAATTGATCTGATTACTCTTTGAATAGAACTGTAAGGCAATTTTCAAAAGAAAAATCTTTCTGAAAAGAAAGCTACTTATCAATAAAAGAATTTTATTTTATTTATTTATTTTTTTTGTTGTGACCAGTAAGGGGAGTGCAACCCTCGGCACGGTGTGGTTCGCCCCGCACTCAGCCAGCGAGCGCACCAGCCATCCCTACATAGGATCTGAACCAGTGGCCTCGGCGCTCCCAGTGCCGCACTCTCCCAAGGGAGCCACGGGTTTGGCCCTCAATAAAAGAATTTAATCATTCCAATTTTGAACTCCCATTTCTAACAAAAATTAAAATCTTATTAAAAATATAAAAGGATAAAATGTTTTTCAACATAATGAGTAGAAACTTAAGAAACAGCCTTGCTCAGTTTTTCAGTTCTGTACTAAAGGTAAGTTCTAAGACAGTCTCCTTCTTGTGACTATTGAAGTGTAAAATAGATGTGGTTAAAATAATTTTATTTTCATTTAAAAATGTTTATGTATGTATTTATTTTTAATAGACACATAATTGATTGTACATATATGTGGGGTATAGCATTGAATATTAGTACCTGTGTGCAATTTGTGATCCTCAATCAGGATAATTACTATATTTATCTTTACACAATGTAATCATTTTTTGTGGCCCTTTAACAATTTCTCACTAACCACTCTCAGCCCCCCTCCTTTCCCATCCTGGTGGCCTCAGTTCTGTTTTCTCCTTTTGAAAGTTCAATGAATTATCATGATTGTTGTATCCCTTCTTTCTTTTTTGTTTTTGTTTTTGTTGTTTATTTATTTATTTATTTATTTATTTAGCTCCCACTTATAAGTGAGGACATATGATATTTCTCTTTCTGTGCCTGGCTTATTTCACTTAACATAATTTTCTCCAAGTTCATCCATGTTACTGCAAATGGCAGGATTTCATTCCTTTTTATGGCAGAGTAGTATTCTATTGTGTATATATCACATTCTTTATCCAGTCATCTGTTGATGGACATTTAGTTGGTTCCACTTAGGTGGAGCTGTGATAAACATGGGAGTGCAGGTATCCCTTCAACATCATGATTTCCATTCCTTCGGGTATATACCCAGTAGTGGGATTGCTCTATCCTGTAGCAATTCTATCTATAGTTGTTTGAGGAAACTCCATACCATCTTCCATAATGGCTGCACTAATTTACAGTCCCACCAACACTGTAGGAGGGCTCCGCTTCCTCTGTATCCTCATCAGCATTTGATATTCTCTGTCTTTTTGATAATAGTTAGTCAACTGGCATGAGATGATATATCAATGTGGTTTTCATTTGCATTTCCCTGATGCTGAATAATGTTGAGTATTTTTTTTCATGTGTCTGTTGGCCATTTGTATGTTTGCCTTTGAGAAATGCCTTTTTAGCTCCTTTGCCCATTTTTTAATCTGGTTACTTGTTTTTATTTACTGTTAAGTTTGAGTTCCTTGTATACTCTGGATATTAATTCCTTGTCAGATGCATAATTTGCACATATTTTCTCCCACTCTGTAGGTTTACTTTTCACTCTGTTAACTGTTTCTTTTCTGTGCAAAGGTTTTTAGTTTGATATAATCCCATTTGTTTATTTTTCCTTTTGTTGCCTGTGCTTTTGGGATCTTATTCATATTGGAAAGTAATATGATAGAAGAAAACAAATCCCTGCAAACAAATAAGCCAAAATAATAATAATAATAATAATAATAATAATAATAATCTGAAAGACCATTCTGATGGTGAGGTCTTTAGGCTGAAAGTGCTCCTCTATATAGAATTTGGGGTAGAATCTACTTCTTAATCAGGAACATCTGGGAACTCACAAGAGCCTTATTTCTCTCACTTCGAAGGCAGGTTACCTGAAACCCTGTCTCTCTGTTCTTCCCTTGCCTTATTATAGCATAAAGAATATTCAATAACATCTTTGGAAGTGTTTCCTTTTAAAATTTAGTCTAGTAGTACTGAGAAAAAATAAATTTTAGGTGAAAACAATCTGCAGTCTAACACTTGTAGCAATACATTGAAAACATTTTGCTCGTTAATGTATATAAGATTAAGGATTAGGGGCCGAGCCCAGTGCTCCCGCCATGGGTTCGGATCCTATATAGGGATGCCCGGTGCGCTCACAGCGCTCACTGGCTGAGTGCGGTGCGGCTGGTCTCAAAAAGGACAAAAAAAAAAAAAATCCTAATTATGTAACCACTGGCTCTCTCAATTAAGTACAAGCTAGTTCTAGCACATACCAGTAATAGCACGTTGTTCTTTAACTACAACAAAATTAAATTAGAAGTCAATAAAAATAAAATATCTAGAAAAGATACAAATATCTGAAAACTTAAAACCACATTTAAAAATCAACTATAGGTAAAAATAAAATGAAATGAGAAATTATAGATATTTTTCAACTAAAGGATAATGAAAATATAACAAACTGGAAAGTAACTAATAGTACGAAAAAATATTAACTTAAACTAAATAGTGTCTCTCTTTCCTGAAATGGCTCAAGTCCTTTTCCAACCAACACTGATGTTTTTTATGAGTTTAAAAATGTATGAGGGCTATAGGCTTCTTCTATCTTGCCACCAGTTAGAAGTATTCTGAATACTAAGACCCTAATTTTATTATCTTCCCTTTAGTCTAGTTGTACAAATATAAGAGCAGGTAAATAAAGGATCTATATAGCAAATCATTTCAAAAAGGAGGGTTTAGAGGACATAATTTTAGCTTTAACCACTGTGAATGGTGACCCTTATGGGAAAACATATCCTTAATATGCAATTAAAGAAAAAAAAAGCATGGAAGAAATGAAAATTAGAAATAAAATAATCTGTGGTAGGTATATATAGAGTGACACATTGAACCTTCCCTGTATCTTCCATACTCCTGAGAGCAAGTCTGTAGGTTGGGAGAGATGAATGACTGGCTTCAGTGGGAGGTAATGGGATGGACAGGACTGCTAGGATGCCAGGAGATTGCATGCCATTGTGACTTTGATCCAATAAGTCACCTGTCCGTCATTCCAAGATTGGTCATTCTTGCCACTGATAAATGAATTAATTTACATTCCTTCATTTAATGGCCTTATTATAATTTTAAATTTATAAGTGATGTTTGGGATCTTATGCATTATTGCTGAGAAAAAAGTTTGTAATTTTGAGCCTGCACACAGTGTTGGAATTTTACTCATCAAAGATTCTATTTTGGATGTGCCCAATAATATGAGTCTCAGTAGGAATGAGTCTTTGTGGTTTATTTACTGAGTGCACTTGGGATCATTCATCCTCTATTTCTCTTAATTGGAAGAATGATTGGAGAAATTGCTCATTACTGACTTTACTTTGGACATGCCATGACTCTTGGCAAATAATTGTAAATGTCTGGAAAATTGTATTGAAGGTCTACAGGTCAAAGAGCATTTGTTCCACAGAAGGGTCCTTTATTGCACTGTTTATCCACATTGCTTGTATTCAGAACCCAAATATGATCATCTGTTTAGATCAAGAGAAATGAAGTGGGTCCTGTATTGCTTTGCTCTTAGTCTTTAGCATCATATTTGTGCAGCAAACACCCTCTCATCACACTGGTTACAGAAAAATAAAACAACAAGGTATCTGTGGTACATCTGTGAGGAGGTTGTCCTCTATTGTAAAAGTTACATCCTTTATCATAAAAGTAATCATATGAAAATGCTCATAAATAAAATGAGAATGGGCTTGGGGGCAATTAGTAAGGCACAAATTACACAGTAAAGTCACTAATCTCTTTTCTGAGACATTTTACAGCAAGGACATTGTGCGAAGAAAATCTTCAAGGAATAATGGACCTCAGCAAGCTTTCCACTGGTCAGCAAAAGTTTTTTGCTTTGGAATAAATAAATAAATAAATAAAACAAAGCAAACAAGAAAATATCAGCAAAAGAGCAGTAAGTAAGAAGTAATGCCTACATTTTCCCAGTAAGAAAAATGAGCAGGGAAAGGTCACCAGCTTGTGTTTTCAGAGTTATTTGTCTATTTCACAGTTTGTGGTTCCAAAGTATTTTATTAGCATTAATTGGTTTTTCCCTTTAAAAATCTGGAAATGTGCAACTCAGAACAATTATGCCAATTTAAATCTCAAAGTAGAATTTAATCAAAAAGAAGCATGTTTCTTGGAAGAGGGGGTATGAAGGAAAACCGATTTCTACTTTTTAGTTTCCACTAAAAACACCACAAATGACTAGCTTTAAATTTTCCTATTTTTTTCTGTTCTGAAATTAATATATGTTCATCTTAGAACAACTGAGAAATACAAAATAAGTAAAAGAAGAAAATAAACAGTCCTCATAATCTTATTTCATAGATATAACTTAGATGTCTTTTTTCATAATGTATTACAAATGGCATTGTTTCTTTCACCCCCGATTTTTTTTCTTATTTTATGATGAACATTTTGCCATGACATTTTTAATTATGCCAAGTGTTTCATCATATAGACTCAACATAATTTATTTAATCAGTCTCCTTTTTAGTAATCATTTATTTACTTATTTATTTTTAATTAAGAAGCATAATATCAATTGAGTAAGAAGACAAGCCAAATACAGTTCTAAAGTTTAGGTAATGTCTATTACACATTCCACCTTAGCATAATAAAGCAAAACTTGATTTATCTCTCTTCCAAATGATTCATTTACTTTCATAAAGCAGAAAAAGTGAATGATATACAAACTCAATAAATTAAGACATGCAAAAATCTGGTCAAAAATGTGAGGAAAATACAAGGAAGCCAGGTAAGTAGGAATACCCAAAGTAAAGGGTCACAGAAGGCCAACCAGGGCAATCTATCCCATCACCTTAAACATATTTGTTTAAATGTAGCCACTAGTCTACTTCTCTGGCTGTTTTGTTTTTATGGCAAAGAACTGGCTTTGGTTGCAATGCTATCTGGCCAAGATAAATAGGCATATAGAGACCTATGTGGTGCATTGAAGCCCAAGCATGATTACAATCCCAAAGACACTGCATGGCTATTTAATAGGGCCTGAATCCATGAAAGGCTCTTCCTAGAATCTGCCTCATCTCAACTCACTTGAATGTAGAGAGATTTCCTGGGACACTGAATCTCCAAGGAAGGGAATGAAGAATGAATAAGTTCCTAAGTTTATTTGAACATGGGTTTTCCCCCACTTCCACTCCCCACCCCACCGCAAAAAAATTTTAAAAAAACAGCTATTAACCTTTCACAGATAACTACTGTTCTTTGGAACACAGTTTGAAAAACATTGCTCTGACCAGAAGTCATTACTCTTCTTCTGGTACCCCTCTAGCACTGATATCTGTTGCTGCTTCAGTATCTATCCTTTTTATACTACAGAAGTGGTAAAACCTGGAATGAATAAGAGAATCACCTGGGAAGTATTTTAAAATGTTTCTAGTTCTTTGGATTTTCTGAAACCAGTCTCCAGGCATTGGTTTGTTTTTTATTTTCCTGAGCAATTCTATTATGCAGTCACATTGAGAACCACCGCCTGATAGTACACTTTTTCTTTATGTATTTTAAATATGTATTTAATATAACTTCAGATTTTCTTAAGGGTAATTCAGGGACCTTGCAGATAATTGGCTCTCAATAAATATTTGTTGAATGAATACAGTCCTAAAACACTGAAGTGAGATCTAAGATCAAAGATAGGGAGACAATCTCTGATACCTTCCTCCTTTTCTTATTGCTGGATATGTAAGTTTTAAAAGCTAGAAATAATTCCAATAAGTAGCTGTAAATGCTTCCTGAGGACACTGTGATCGTTGGAGAGGTGTGAAGAGTTTTAAGTTCTTTCCACAAACAAAGCAGGAAGCAGAATCCTCCTAAAACTCAGATACAGCATTACCATGGAGCCAGCCTTCCATCCTGTCTTTTTTCCTTCCTTCCTTCCATAACTTGTTTATTAAGTGCTTACTACAAGATGGTCACTATTCTAGGCTTTGAGAATATGCTAGTGAACAAAACAGACAAAAGCTCTTGTCCTCACAGAAGTTACAGTCTTATTCGGGAAAATAATTTGTATGCAAGATTGTGATAAGGGGCCTGTCCGTGGCTCACTTGGGATAGTGCGGTGCTGGTAACACCGAGGCCATGGGTTCGGATCCCATATATGGATGGCCGGTTCGCTCACTGGCTGAGCGTGGTGCTGACAACACCAACACAAGGGTTAGGATCCCCTTACCGGTCATCTTTTTAAAAAAAAAAAAAAAAAAGATTGTGATAAGGACTAAAGAGAAAAAGAAAGCTGGAAAGCGTATAAGGGTTTGGAGTGAGGCCATAAATTTCAGATGGGTGGCTTGGCTTAGGCCTTGCTGAGAAGGTGTCATTTGAGTAAACAATGGAAGGAAGGTAAAGGAATATCTGGGAGGTCAAGTTTTTCACTTCAAGGGAACAGCAAGAGCAGAGGCTCTGAGGCATGAGCACATACCTGGTATATGAAAGGAATAGCCAAGGAGGACATTAAGAGTAAGAGATGGTCAAAGAAGAAATGGAAGGCCAGATCTAGTAACACCTTGTAGGTTCTTGTATGGACATTGGCTTTAGCTTTTGAAGAGATGGAAAGTCATTGAGGGTTTTAAACAGAGGAGTGACTTAACCTAACATTTTAACAGGGCTGTTCTGGTCACCATGTTGAATAGACTGAAGTGGGTAGTGGGTGAAAGCAAAGAGACCAGTTAGGAAGCAACTGCAGTCATCCAGATGAGTTGATAGTGGTTTGGATTGGGTATTAACAAGGGGAGATAAGCAGTGGTCAGGTTTTATGTGATGCTCCTCTTTGATCTATGGACCAACTAGAGAGAACACACAATTTCCTCCCTGGACATAAGTTCTGATAACTCTAATTGT
Source organism: Galeopterus variegatus (assembly GCF_000696425.1). Taxonomy (NCBI): domain Eukaryota; kingdom Metazoa; phylum Chordata; class Mammalia; order Dermoptera; family Cynocephalidae; genus Galeopterus; species Galeopterus variegatus. The sequence goes on from NW_007728379.1 coordinate 18,823, forward strand.
CAGATTTCCTTGGACTCCTGTGTAAACTTCCAACCCCTTTTCACAGAAGAAATTTTATTTTATGCAAAATAAAAGAAGAAAAATTCTTCTTTGTGATGCATGTTCAACAAGCCCTCAGCAGCCTTTTTTGGGAAGCTGAATGATCAGTTTGTGGAGATTTCTGTACCTAGCAGAGATTGGGAATAGATGAGTTTGAACATTGCTACCAATTCTGAGATTCTATGATTCTGTGATCCTTAGTAACTCTGAAAATTATCTAGATGTGCAAGGACTGAAACATTACATATGATAGAGGCACCAATTGTCATAATAAATTGGAAGCAAATGCTAATAATGGTCATGGGTGATATTCACAATATTTTACAATTGGCCTAACATAGCCACTGACCTATCGGAACAGAAGCCAGCAGTAAACAAAAGGTACAGCCATGCATCTGGCTGAATATCACTTCTGCTTATGCTCAGGTGTGAATCAAATCATGCTTTAGCAGACATGGTTTGATGTCATGTCAGTTTAAATCAATTCAATTAGGCACTTGTGGTGAACACAGATTTTGTGCCTAGATTGTGTCTGATATGTTGAGAGGACTATAAAAGGAGTATAAGAAATGGCTGGGACCGTTGAGTGCATTTAATCCATTCTCAACGCAGATTGAGAATAATGCAAAAAGTAAGGCTATAATAACTATTTTACAGGTTCTTGGCCTCCAAACACTTTGCCCCAACCTTAGTAGCTGTGTCCTTACTGTGACTTCAGAGTATTGTAATGAAAGAAGAAAGCAAGCTGACTTGCAGGACATTAAGAAATATTCTTGACCTCGTGATGCTTGCTGGCGTCATGGGAGCAGAAGTGCAATGTCCAGAATCAACACATCAGGCCTATATAACAAATATGGAGAATGTACAGGATTTTAGTTTATCTGACCTATCTGTACTTCAGTCATTAAAGAGTCTAGAGGCAGAAGAGAGTGATGAAAACTTTATGCAGAAGGAATACAGAATTTCCAGAGTAATCTAACTACAGATTCTGTCCTTTAAGCTGGATGCCCATTATAGCTCAGCCAAATGCCTTTTTAGTATCCTCCTCTTTAAGCCTGCCTCACTAAGCTGGATAAGTGCCAGAATATGTAGAACTGACCATGCTATAATGGGCTTTTCCTGCATTAAATCTTTCAGAGCTGATAAATTTAGAACAACCTAAAGAGCCATGTTATATCTGTACTGCTTAACAAATTGGCATAAGGATTAGAGACTTAAAACTGGGAGCTAGATCTTCCCATAGAGCTGAATTATTTAATTCTCAGCAATTTTGAGGTTCACAGTAAAGTAGAAATAATGGAATTATCTGCTTCTAGATGTAAAAAGCATTCTCAGAAGGTCAGAAGGAGTTTGCAGCCTTTTCCATTTGCTGGGTAGTCTGGGCCTTGCCCAACATGAACTATTTATCTGAAGAAAAATATGAGAAGATTCTGCCATGAGAGAATAAGTTCTATACAGATTTAAAAGGAAGGCTCTGCATCTTGCTGATGGCTCCTTATAAAGGGATAAAGTGTCAAATTTGATACATGTGGCTCTCCTTCTGGTAAATATTCTTCCATATAACTGTGGAGATATGGAGTCATGTTCTGAGTTTTGCACACCTACAAGATGTGTGATTTGGACAAGTTGCTATTCACTTACTCCTCAGTGCTGTAGTTTAATCATCTGTAGAATGGGGATGATGATGGCACCTCCCTAACAAAGTTGTTGCAAGGCTAAATTCAGTCTCTTTGGGACAGTGAGTAGCTCAGGGATTGTTAACTATTCTTATTTGCTGGTGTTGAAATGGAGAGAGATGACAAGACGATTTCCACCAACAAACGTTTTATGTCTTTTTTACAAGTGTCAAAGTTCTATTGAAATAGACGGAGAACTTAAATAAAATTAATGAAGCATGCACCAGAGTAACAAGGGTAATAATCAGCATATTTTTAAGCCAGTGGATTGAAAATGATGAAAACCTTTTCCTCCAACAAAGGACCTAGCATATTTTGGGAGTGCTATATGTCAGGCATACGTAATGACATTGACATCACATTTAGCCCTCCCCTCACCCTGGTGCTGCTTTCTGCATTTCATAAAGAAACTGAAGCTCTAGTTAGCAGTAGCTCCAGTGAGCAGCAGAATGAAAACTCAAGTCTGACATCTCTGAAACCTCTCCTCTTGCACTAACTCCAAATACCACCCAGTTCCTCCTTCCTTCTTGTTCCAAGCCTCAATTCCCTTTCTGTGGTGTTGAGGTACCCTCTCTTGGTGCTCCTCTCTTCCTCTCCCAGCAGAACTGCTTTTCTGACACTGTCCATGAGGGCCCTAATAGTGTCTCCTGGACACAGGTGGATTTTATGGGAACTGTTACAAGATGTGGTAACTTGGTATGGGTTTTTTCCAGCCTTAGCCAAATAGCAAGCCTCTATTTCCAATAGCCAATAGCTAACTAATGACTCACTTTGTGGTCCCACAATAATTAAAACATTTCAAAAGTTATGGAGAATCAGTCAGAAGATGAATGGTGTGATTGTGTGTGTGTGTGTGTGTGTGTGTGTGTGTGTGTTGTCCTTGAAGCTGTGTCTCTGTATTCTTATTGTGTTGCAGTAATAAACATTTGTATTCGCGTACTTTACTCAGCAGGCTGCTGCGGTTGCTTGAAGGTATATCACACTGTTGTGAAAAGGGAGTTTTATACCCATGAGTCAGAGGGAAGACTGAAATTTGTTGGGGGAAAATTCCTGGTTGGAAGCTGTTCAGTAGCCTGGACCTGGGAGTAGCACAGACCTCGATTCAAATAATTGCTCTGGTTTTAATTTCCTGTATGACCTCAGACAGTTTACTTAACTTCTTAAGCCTCATTTCTTTCTGTGTAAGAGCAGAATAACCATTTCAACGTTAAAAGGTTCCCTGTGATGATCAATGAGGTGTTGAGAGTCAAACACATGGCACGAAGATTACATAGTGCTAAGTGAATGGTGACTTTAAAAGCATTTATCGGGGCCAGCCATGGCTCACTCAGGAGAGTGAGGTGCTGATAACACGAAGGCCACGGGTTCGGATCCCATATAGGGATGGCCGGTTAACTCACTGGGTGAGCTTGGTGCTGACAACACCAAGTCAAGGGTTAAGATCCCCTTACCAGTCATCTTTAAAAAAAAAAAAAAAAAGCATTTATCAATATTTATATTATTTACCTGTTTAATTATTTATTGTTTTTGCCACCTACTAGAATGTCAGCTACATGAAAGCAGGGTCATTTGCCTACTTTTAAAATCTGGTATTCTCAGTGCTAGACTATGCCTGACTTAGAATAGCCTTCAATAAATATTTATTAGTTTCTTTCCTCCATAAAAATTACTCTCATCCTTTTGCTAATGTTAGAAACTGGAGGGCCGGCCCGGTGGCGCACGCGACGCTTGGGAGTGCGGTGGCGCTCCTGCTGAGGGTTCGGATCCCATGTGGAGACCAGTTCCCACTCACTGGCTGAGCGCGGTGTGGACGCAACACCGAGGGTTGCGATCCCATTACCGGTCAGTAAAAAAAGACAAAAAGGAAAAAAAAAAAAAGAAACTGGAAATCAGAGATATTTACACAAATGACAATAATAATATTAATTGTCACTTTCATTATCTTCCAGATGACAAGCACTGTACTATGTGCATCCTAAGTGCATTATTTAATTTAATCCTCATTACTACCTTCTTTTTTTTTTTTTTTTTTGTCTTTTTCCGTGTCCGGCAACGGATCGCAACCCTCAGTGTCGCCCCCATACCGGACCGGGACCGGCAACGGGATTGCAACCCTCGGTGTTGCTCCCGCGCCTCGCTCAGCCAGTGAGCGGGAACCGGTCTGTATGTGGGATCCGAACCCTCGGGCGGGAGCGCCGCCGCGCTTCCCAAGCGGCGCACTATCCAGTGCGCCACTGGGCCGGCCCCAATCCTCATTACTACTTTCTAAGGTAAGTACTATTTAACAGGTTATATAGGTAGTCTAGCTGTCTTACAGGTAAGAAAATGAGGTTCAGAAAAGTTAACTTATCCAAAGTCACATAGTTAGAAATGGCATAGTTAAGGCCCTAATTCCAGTTTGTAGGATTCCAAAGCTGATGTACTTAAACAGTACGTTGGAATTTAGAGTTAGAGGAAACCTCGTAGCTAGTCCATTTCACTCCTTGGATTTGGAACATGGTTAATCTGAGTGCCTTGATGTTTACTCTGGTCCACTTAACATTCATATAGCACATACTATTTGCTGTGCCATGTGCTTTGGGTCATCAACTGGATATTCTTAGAAGCACAGACACTCAGTTCTACTCCAGACCTGCCGATGTAGACTCTGCATTACAGCAAAATCCCCAGGAGATTTGTATGCATGAGATATGTGTGTTAGAGAAACACTGCTGTCTATAATGCATATCAAGATCCAAACCTCCCATGTCTCCAACTAATTAACAAACCAGGGTCTCACCTTTCAGAGTAGCTTGTACTTTCTAGGGGGAAATAGTCATCCATATAAAGAACCTATCACATACCCTAGCACTTAATATGAACTTAATAAACACTCAGAATTTTTATAAAGTACACAAGGAATGAAATATCAGCCAGGTAGAAGGGCTAAATGTAGCTGAGGATGAACAAGCCTGCTTCTAGCTCCCAGACAGTATAAAATACTCCCTTAAAATAATGCAAGAAAATGCAGCTTGTTTTTCTTTTGCCATCATTCATTGGTGATGTAGGTATCTGGTGTAATCTCTGCTTTTCTAACTGCAGTTAGGTAGATTTCTGTAATATCATTTAGACTGTAGCACATCTGCAACCATGCAGTAATGAGCGTTGCCAGGGAGGGCTGATGTTTCATTACAAATCACAGAAGTGTCACTGCATTTCCACCAGAAAAGTGTGGGTCGTCAACTTTAGCACAACTTGAGGCTGTTATGTTCTTACTATAGGGAACAAAGTGTTGTCTGTTTTCTAATATCTCTGTTCCAAAAAAAACTCAAACTTCATTACCCACTTACTGCTTATGAGCATTTACACCAGGGAAAATGAATTTAGCTACTCCAGGTATGCCATCAATCCCAGCATTGTTTGCGGCAAAATGCCAGGTTGCCATCTAGCTGAGGCTCCTTGAGTCCTTGTTGTGAGTTGTATTTGAGTCTTAGGATGAATTTGGCACTTTAATCAGTGCATTTGTTTTCTGCTTTGTCATACATATAACTGGCAAGTCTTGCCAAGGCGCTGTTTGCAGAGAAATCTGCCTGTGCCTGGAATGCAGAGGGGCCAGTTTCTCAGATTTCTCTTCTCTTTCTCACTCACCACAGCCACTCTTTCCATTTGTTCTAGGCAGACTATAATTATGTATATTTTCTTTCATGCACACTAATTGTATAATGTAATTGTGTAACGTTTCTGCATCCAGAATGAATACAATTGATCCAATTTTCTCCCTTTTTCTCTTTTGTAACTCAAGCTGCTGTCTTGTTCTCATTGATTGCTGCACCACAACGCAGTCAAATGGAAATACAACATGTTGTACCTGACATCCATTTAAATCATCTGCCATGGTGCTAATAGGTGCCAACAATTTCCTAGTGTAGCAGTCAATGGTGAATTTTATCAGCATTGCAATAATATGTCTATGTTTGCTTTTTCTGGAATATGACATGGTTTGGTGTGTGAACAATTCAACAAAATTGTAAGGATTTGATGGTAATGAGCAACAGATCTTCACCCACCATCTTTCTTGGTATTCAAATTCTAATGGTCTCAGCACATGTTTTTGCCATTCCAATGACTTAGGGAAGTGGTAGGAACTAGTTCTTGCTGGGCTCTCTCAGTGCTCTAGGTGCTTCATATGTACATTCTTAGTTTTACATATATTTTTGCTTAATCTTACAAGTGTTTAAGGTTTTAACACATACATACAATTCATTTTATAGGCAAGGGGATTAAAATTCATAGAGGTAAGGTGATTTTTCAAGGCCTCACAGCTGGTCAAACTCCAGCATCCATCCACTTTCCATACACTATCTTCCTCTTTGCAAAATTTTAAATTCCAGAAAGTTCAGGACACTTTTGTTATCTGATGCCAATTAACTGGGTGCAGTGGAGTCTATTTTTGATCTTATTGAAGTGGTTACTCTCAACTTTTGTGTGTAAATGAATTTTTTTTTTTTTTGTAAAATTGATGTTTTCTGCTATTTGTGAGCAATATATTGTGGGTCCAATTGCATTTTAATAATTTTTTAGTTTGTTGTAAACCTTCATGGTATTTTTCAGTCTGACCTTCATTGTGTGTCAGTAAATAATCCTGGTGAGCAAGGCAAAGATCAAGTGCTAGCCCTGGCTTTGCCACATATTTGCTGTGTATTCTACGGAAAGTCATGTGACCCCTCTAAGACTCAGCTTATCTATCTGTAAAACAGGGTAATGCGCGTGCCCTACTTAAATCACAGGATTGTTATGAGTATTGAATGAGATAATGAATATGAAAGGCTTTGGAAACTATAAGAATACATAGAAATGTATCACTTTAAGTCATTAGGTGTTTGCTAGGCACATACTGTGAGCTGATGTTAGGCACTTCACTGAGGAGACTACTAGGACTATAAGTTCTTGCCCTCAAAGAATTTAAAATGTAGACAAATAAAAAATATAGTCATTGAGCTGGGCCTTGACTTTTTAATAAATTTACAGTAATTGCTCATATTGTTCCTTCAATACCATCAGCAGTTGGTTCTCAAGTAGAGTAAGCATCATGAGAAAAGCTGTCAATCATCTGATATTTTATAACTCACATTTTAAGGGCTTTTTAAAAATGCAATTTCCTTTACTATGTCTTGCATGCAACTTGCCACATTGTTACAATGGAAAATGCCTTCTCATCCATCAAGACAAAGCTCAAGTCTCACCACTTACTACAGCAATGATTCTCCAGGTTTGGTCCCTGCACTAACAGCATCAATATCACCTGAAAAAATTGTTAGAAATGCAAATTATTGAGTCTTACCCCAGGACTACTGAGTCAGAGACTCTGGGGATGGGGATCAGCATTCTATGTTTAATAAGCCCTCCTGGAGATTCTGATGCATGTCCAAGAGTAGGAACCACTGCTCTACTAAAATCTTATGTATAAATCAGAAGTTACAAATGCAAAGGGTTACAGAGGTCAAGAAGGACATGTGAATGAGGTAGGGGGCTAGGAATAAGATTATCAGGAGTGGGAAGAAGGGAACTGTGTTGAACTGGAGAGCCATCCCTGCTTAATGGGGACAGCTAGTGATTACTCCAGCCATTGGTTTCCATCTAGGAATGTGAAGCAGGTCCAAAAACAATTTTCCAAAATACAAAAACATGACAGTCTTAAAATATACAGTGAACATATATCAAAGATTAATATAACTAATTAACAAGAAATTAGCAAAATGATTAAGCTGATTCAAAGGATAAAATGAAAGGTTGAACATATTTATGTGCTGAAATAAGATTGTTAGTAACAAAACTGGTTAATACCCTATAGAGAGGTAAAACTTACCTATGGGGATTTTTATTCTCTACAAAAATAACTTGCAGTATAATTTGAAGTTGGGTAGTGTTATACCTCCAGCTTTATTTTTTTTGCTCAGAATTGCCTTGGCTATTTGGAATCTTTTGTTGTTCCATATGAATGTTAGGATTGTTTTTTCTATTTCTGTGAAGAATGTCTGGTATTTTGATGGGGATTGCATTTAATCTGTAGATCACTTTGAGTAGTATGGACATTTTCACAATGTTAATTCCTCCAATCCAAGAGCATAGAATGTCTTTCCATCTTGTTGTGTCCTCTGTAATTTCTTCTAACAGTGATTTGTAGTTATTTTTGTAGAGATATTTTCCCTCTTGGTTAAATTTATTCCTAGGTACTATTGGTGACTATTATAAATGGGCTAGCTTTCTTGATTCTTTTTCTGCTAGTTCATTGTTGGAGTATAAAACACTACTGATTTTTGTGTGTTAATTTTGTATTCTGCAACATTGGTGAAATCATTTATCAACTCAAAGTTTTTTTGTAGAGTCTTTAGGCTTTTCTATATATAGGATCATGTCATCTGCAAACAGGGACAATTTGATTTCATCTTTTCCTATCTGGATGCCCTTTATTTCCTTCTTTCTTTCTTTTGTTCCTTCAATACCATCAGAGCTTGCCTGATTGCTCTGGCTAGTACAAAGCTATAGTAACCAAAACATCATGGTACTGCCATAAAAACAGACACTTGGACCAATGGAAGAGAGTAGAGAAGAACCCAAAAATCAAACCATGAACTTACAGCCAACTTACCTTCGACAAAGGACCCAAGAACATACATTGGGGGAAAGACTGCCTCTTCAATGAATGTTGCTAGGAAAACTGGACATATGTATGTAGAAGAATGAAGCTAGAACTGTGTCTCTCACCATATACCAAAATCAACTCAAAATGGACTAAAGCCTTAAATATAAGACCTGAAACTATAAAAGTCCTAAAAAAAAAAAAAATGTGGAAACGCTTCAGGGAGGAGAACTGGGGCAAAGACTTTATGAATATGACCCCTAAAGTACAGGCAACAAAAGGAAAAGTAAACAAATAGGGTTATATCAAACTAAAAATCTTCTGCACAGCAAGAATATACAAGGAACTCAAACAACTTAACAGTAAAAAAACAAATAACCCAATTTTTAAAAATGGGCAAAGGAGCTGAATAGACATTTCTCAAAGAAAGGTATACAAATGGCCAACAGATGTAAAAAAATGCTCAACATCACTCAGCAATAGGGAAATGCAAATCAAAACCATTGAGACATCATCTCACCCTAGTTAGACTGGCTATTATCCAAAAGGCAGAAAAACAAATGCTGGCGAGGATACAGAGAAAGGACAGCTCTCCTACACTGTTGGTAGGACTGTAAATTGGTACAGACATTATGGAAAACAGTACGAAGTTTCCTCAAACAACTACAAATAGAACTGCCATGTTATCTAGCAATTCCACTGCTGCGTTATATACTCAAAGGAATGGAAATCATCATGTCAAACGTATTCCTGTATCCCCATGTTTATTGCAGCTCTACTTACAAAAACCAAGAAAAAGTTTGAACCAACCTAAATGTCCATTGTCAGATAACTAGATAAGGAAAATGTGGTATATATACACAGTGGAATACTACCCAGCCATTAAAAAAAATGAAGTATTTTCATTCACTGCAACACAGATGAACTGAGAGAAAATCATGTTAAGTGAAATAAGCCAAGTACGGAAAGAGAAATACTGCATGTCCTCACTCATAAGTGGGAGGTAAAAAATAAATACAAAGAAAAGAAAGATACAACAATCACAGTAATACATTAAACTTTCAAAAGAAGAGAACAGAACTGAGGTTACCAGAGGTGGGAAAGGGGCAGGAGTGGGTAAGGGAGGAATTGGTAAAGGGTCATGAAAAACAATGACACTGTATAATGTTGAATGTACTAATTATACTGATTTGAGCATCACATATTGCACACAGGTATTGATATTCAACTCTGTACCCCAAAGATATGTACCATCAACTATATATATATATATATATATATATATATATATATATATAAATAATTTGTGACCAATGAATCTTCTACAAGTTGACATCTAACATTGCAGAGTCTTCGACCTAATCAAGAGTAAACAGTAAATCAAACAATATTGCATCCCTAGAGTTTAGAAACTAGATTGTTGAGGGCCTAGACAATTGTATACATCTTAGGCAGGCTTATTAGACAATGCTGTATTATGACTGAAAGAGCTTTCAGTAATCTTTTTGCCTTATTTCCAAGGTTTGGATACATTTTTCTTAACAAGTGTGGCAGACCTTCCACTTTTAAAAGGAAACAGATCAGGATTTATTTGTGAAGGTTTTCTGATATTAAGAAGAGGCTAAATAAAACATGCTTAAGAAACTGGTAACTCTG